>NC_054847.1:57040999-57045999 GCF_018345385.1 Vulpes lagopus
CCGCTCTCAGGGCTGTGGGGCATCCTCACTCCTCCCTGACCTCTGCTCCGACTTCTCATCCTCTCTCACTGGAGCTCTGACCCCCCTGCCTCCCTCCTACAAAGGTCCCAGGATCATAACAGGCATCTCCCAGATAATCTAAGGGGAGCTCCCCATCTAGAGATTCCTAAGTTCACCACATCTGGAAAGTGACCTTTGTCAGACAAGATCAAAGCTTTTGGATATTGGGATATGGACCAATTTGGAGGATCGGTAACTTGCCAATGTTTTTTTTTCCCCTAAATTTTATTTTGAACACATGGATTTAAACATATATGCTGGGTTTCATTCAATTTTAATATCAGTATAGAAACCCAAATCGTCACTCCCTGCGTCGGCCAGGAGACCCTGCATGCTTTATCCATGACTATAGTAACCTGTCAGCAATCCCCTGGTCTCTCTGTCTGGTTCGTTGGTTGGTTTTGTGGAGAATTTCAAAACCACAATCTGATCATCACTATGGTATTAGTTCCTGTTCCTGGGAGTTGCCAGCTCAAATTTAGAGTAAAGGGTTTTAACCTCACCTCTTGATCTTCATGTTTGTCCCTATTTCCTCCTCTCCTTGCTGAGTGTTCTTTCTCCTGAGACACAGGAGGTGACTGAAGTAGAATTTTCTACAATTACTCACTTTCTTTTGTCCACACTGCACATCCAACAGTCTCACAATGGACCCCCCCCCAACCCGGTTGTCCCCCACTGGCCTGGCTCAGCCTATGACCCACTGTCCCCACCGTGGGCTCGCCTGGTTGCTACCATCAGGGCCTGGAGCCTCGGTACTCTCTTCCCATAACACCCATCTACACAGACAGATGCCTTGAATGCTGACCACCAGCACGTAAGGCAGGGCGTTTCCATTAATTTTTGTACTCTGCAGCTTGTGAGCCACAGGAAGGATCTAGGAAAGCAATATTCTTGACATTTTTGTATGTTGATTAGCATTTGTCTGCAGTCTGTATAGTCAAAAGCAAATTATCACAAGTAAAAATTCTTGATTCACGTTCTCTTTCCTTGATTTTCTTGGAGATGATACTCCTCTTGTTTTTGCAGAATAAGACTTGTTAAAACTTTCATGGCCATCTGTGTTTTTCCATTAACTTGGCCTTTTGACCTAGAACCCCAACTGATTTTTTTCACTTTGGCTACAGTGTCATGATGTGGAACACTTGACATTAACATTTTCAGATCGTGGTGTACCTTTGCAGTGTGTAGTTTCAAATCTCATTTTTTTTTATTTATTTATTTATTTATTTATTTATTTATTTATTTTTAAAGATTTTATTTATTTATTCATGAGAGATGCACAGAGAGAGAGAGAGAGAGAGAGAGAGAGAGAGAGAGAAAGAGGCAGAGACATAGGCAGAGGGAGAAGCAGGCTCCATGCAGGGAGCCTGACATGGGACTCGATCCCCAGTCTCCAGGATTAGGTCCTGGGCTGAAGGTGGGGCTAAACCACTGAGCCACCCGGGCTGCCCTATTTATTATATTTAAAGACTTTTGTTGATTTATGTGAAAGAGCAGGAGAGAGCATTAGCATAAGTGGGAGGAGGGGCAGAGGGAGAAGAAGACGCCCCTCCCCCCCAGCTGAGCAAGGACCCCTGGGAGGACCCTGACCTGGGTCGCAGAGGCATGCTTCAGGCACTGAGCCACCCAGCGCTGCTAGTTTCAAATCTTTTTAAAATAATACTTTCAGAATATATTTTGGGTTATAGATTTTACTATTTGATTGGTTTCTTTGCTTTCATTTACATCCTTATGGGCTCTTGTCATACATATGTCGGGATTTCTTTTCTTTCCAAATCAATCTCTTTCTCTCTTGTCCTTTTTGGCTTTTTCTTCATTTCTTTCTGGTTTTGCTCCTTTTCATTCTCTACAATCCTAAGACATTTGCCTTCCTAATTTGCTCCAGAGTGTCTTCTAGTTTAGTATCCATTCTACGGTGACATTTCTTCAATCCCTTCCTTTCTGGTTCTTCTACATCATGTAGCCTAATTCCTGAGTTTTTTCTTACAATTCTCATACATGTTATTTTTCACACCGTGTGCAAGTCGTCTTCATTTTTTTCACCTTGTTTTGAAATAGCAGGTTACGCTGTGAGTTTCTGGGGGAATGGTTTTCCAGAATTGTATCTACTATCCATAGGCGAATTTGTTGTCTATTTTCTTCATAGGTGAGCTGACTCTGGTACTTTCTGTTGTGCATTTTCATGGAAAATTAGTTTGCTTGAACTTTTAGGGAAGATGTGGTTCTGTGGTCAGACATATCGGGTTTGTAATTCAGAGCTCCCTGACCTTTGTTTGCAGGTAGTATTTGGAGTATGGTACCTACTTTCTAAGACCTTTTGGCTACTCCTTTTCACTTTCATCTAGAACTTTTATTTGTTTCCATTTCCCCTGTCCCACTACATTTAGATCCTGTGCCCAGAAATTCACCCTCAGTTCAGCATCTTGTCAGAAGACAGGTTTAATTGGTTAGTTTTAAAAGTTGCTGGAGCCCACTGCTCCAGCCTTGTAAGGCTCCCTGCACACCTTCCTCCTGTCAGCGAGAGGAAACAATCCAGCAGAAAAAGAAAAATAATAAAAAAGAAATGAGCTGTCAGTGAGTTTCCAGTAAGGACAGTATAAGAGATATTTGGGAGGAAGCTACATGAAAATTGTATTTCAACTTATTTAGATGAGAGGTATTTAAATGAGGTCAGTGAAGATGGGCACAGGAGGGCCAAGACTGATCCTGAGGTCATTAGGAAGGTGGTTCCTGGAACAAGGTGCTAGCTGGACTGTGCATGTGAGAAAGAGGATGCCCAGGAATGATTTCTGTTCCCCTGTCATGAGTGGCTTAGTGGGACCTGTGCCAGCTACAGAGCTGGAATAACAGAAGAGAGAGAATAGAAGTCTTCACCGTCTTCTAAGGAAAGGCCAGGGGTCAACTCTGCCTTTCCAAATGGATCTTTTTCCAGATGGACCTTTTGCTCACACTCAGGAATTTGCTAGGAACAGATGCTTTAACTTAGTTGCATGCATAGGTATTCACCTTGCTCTGAAAACTTCCCTGCATACAACACGGGATATAGTTAAAAACTTGTAGTTCCTTGGAATGTTCTCTCCGTGGTGACACCACAGATAATTACAACTGTCTAACTCATTAAATGGAATATGTATTGGTATATGCATATTTTATCATATGCTGATTATAACTCAGCATATCCACAGTTCGACTGAAAGATATGAGCTGTTAATAAGAATACTACCACTTCAGCAAGATCAGAGGGTTCACCCTTCAGGATATACCCTATACACTTGATACAGTTTTCAGGGGACAACTACTACTGGATAGCAGTTTTCCTACTATCCCTACCCTCACCTCTGGAGAACCACCGATCCACAATAGACACTCTCATAAACAAAAGTTTGTTGTAGAAATTATGAGTAGGATGCATAGCATCCTTTGTTGGAAGCTGGACTTGGAGTTAACATGCTGAGGCAAGAGGCAGGTGTAGAGGCTCTTTGTTCTCAAACTAAAGATGATGTCTCAATAAAGGAGTGAGGAATAACATCCCCGGGTGAGGGTATGCCAGGTAGTGTGATGAAGGAAAATCGTAGTTGCAAATGTTTAAATATAGGCACAGAAGGAAAGACTCTCAGATCAGACAGCCCAGAATCCAAAGTAGTTCCCTGAGAAAAATGTCAATACTGCTTCTTGATAATATTTACATTATTGAAGTATTTGTGAGACATTATGACAGGCCTAGTTACTGTCCTTATTTCCCAGAGACTTATTGGTCTCTCACCAATAGTAAAGCTTCAGTGACTGGGGTTGAGTTTGCTTTAAAGGTCACAGAGGTCATATATATAAAACATTTAGTGTAAAGCTGATGCACATTTAGATTTAGCTTTTATAAATGTTTGTAATGATCATCCACGAAATGATCTGGCTAGGACCCACATACACACAAGGAAATCCCCACCAGAGTCCGCAGACAGGGCATGGGAGCAACTGTGTGTATGTTGTCTTATAAAACCTGTGTGTAGAATCGTGGAGTATTGGGATGAAAATTACCCCCAAAATCACTGAATTCAAGCTTCTTGTTCTCAATGAGAACAATGCAGCTCAGGGCCAGTGCTCAGTTTTTCAGCTGAGATGAAACTGGATGAGTGAATTGACTGAGGACCACAACCCTCACCGATGTCCCTGATCTGAGTTCCTTTCCCTAAGAGTTATCCCCTTCTGTCTCCTCAAGACTCATCCTTTCCCTGAGATGGGGAACTGCTGCCCAGAGACAGCCTGCTGCCATCACTACCACCAACACCAACACCAAGATCACCAACACCAACACCAACACCACCAACACCACCACCAATACCACTACCACCACCACAAACACAACCAACAATAGCACCACCAGCACCACCACCACCACCAATGACAACACTACCACTACCACAAACACCACCACCACCAGCACAACAGCATCACCACCAATGACACCAATACCAACAACAAGAACAACAACACCATTAACACCAACACCAACACCACCAATACCCACCACCACCACCACTACCACCGCCATCACCATCATCACCGGGCTGACAGACCTATTCTATTCCTTCTTACCCAACTCAACTTCAGAACTAGACATCATATTTAAAAAAATAAATAAGGAAAGGTAAGGGGTTAAGAAACAAAACATTTTGATCTTTTTAAGTAGACAAAGGGTCAAATACTTTTCCTGTGTAATAAAGCTTTTTCTGACATCATTGTTCTTAAGACAAATCAAATTTCCCAAATTCACCTTCAATTTCTTCATGTTCCCCATCATTCCATGACAGTACTTCACATTTAACTGTAAGATGTGACTCCCCTCTGTCTGGCCAAGATAATTTGAAAAATTAAATTTCAAGAAAGATCTCATTTCCTGCTTAGTGTCTCAGAGAGATTATCAGATTTTATCTAGAAACTATGTG
>NC_054847.1:57048499-57163499 GCF_018345385.1 Vulpes lagopus
CTGTGGCTGACTCTACTCTACTCTGACCCTAGGATTCTAAATTCAGAAGAGGTCCTGGCCTGAACTAGGGACAGATGTCATAAAAGAATGAGAAAAGTGATACAGGTATATGCAATATATATAATCTGTATTCTTGAGAAAACAGCACATTTTAAATTCACACAAACCTATATATATATATATATATATATATATATATATATATATATATATCCCTTCTCCCTGTCTCCCTTCAGGATGAATGCTGTTTAGGGGAGTTTTTTTGTTTTGATATGGACACTACTTTTTTTTCAGCCTATGATTTTAAAAACAAATGTGCAAAAATTTCTGATTCCAGAAAGATGGCATAGGACATATGTCTCCCTGATCTTCCCACTAAGGCAACTAATGATTCTGAACATTATGCATTAAACACCCAGATAAGACTAGAAGGTGGAGGGAAGACAGACTGTCTAGGATTTCAGGGCCACAGATGGATGTGGTGGTGAGTCCCTGGGTTTTTCTTCTGTCTCATAGATCCCAGACTTGGAGATAGAGAAGCCCTCACCCCAGAAATGTCAACAAGTGCAGACAAAAGAGCCAGCACCAAGAACAGCCTATTCTCTAGCCAAAGGCCTGGGAAAGGGGCAGGTTGCAGGACAGACGCATATTAGACATAACTACTCTACGTCCACCAAGCAGGACAGAACAGCCCTAGATTTCCACCCTCATCGTAGTGGGCACTCTTCACTGTCCCCATGAACTGGAGTCAAGGAGCTCTCACCAACACCCAGGGTAGTGAGCACACCCCTCCCATATATCCGCAGAGACTGTGGGGAGTGGGAACTCATGTCCTGCCCAGAATGAGGAACCTCCACTTATCTGCAGAAACAGCATAATCAGATAGTATCCAGAATCCCTTAACACAGTGCCCATTATGTCCAGAAGAGCCACAGGAAATTTTCAGAGTAAAAACACAACATAAATATTAAAAGATCAATAGATACACTCAACAAAAGAAAAAGAATGATGCGAATGGAAAGGAGAGAAGGAGAAATCACCCAGTGTGAGTAGGGGAGGGAAGATAAACTCGGAAAGAGTCCCAGAGGGGGAACAGAAGGTGGACTGAAAACAGGCTTGAAGACATAATGGCTGAAAACTTCCCAAAGTTGGGAAAAGACATGGATCTACAGATTCAAGATGATGAACCAGTGACAGACAGGAATAACCCTGAAGAAACATGTGCCGTGACATGATTCTTGAAGATTGAGTATAAAATGTCCATCTCTTGAGTTACAAAGCCTCCCAAAGCTCACCATCTTCATCCTCCAGAAAGGAGCCCCAAGGCCTTGAGGCTTTGGTACATCCATTTACGGCAAAAACCCAACCCAGCGTCTGATGCAGTATACGCATTGAAAAAAATCAGAAGATTTTCAAGAGTGTGGACTTCTGGTGATGTGTCATCTTGTCAAGTTTGCTCAGTGCTCCCATGGGACATCTTCTCTTGACACTGAGTCTGCACTGCAAGTCCTTCTGTCCACAGATAATTGGGCGAGTACTTACTGAATCTCATGAGACCTACTTTTTCAACAACAACAAAACCAAAAGTCACAGAACTTTTTAGTAATTAGATAATGACGTTGAGGAGGAAACCATACTCAGAATAACAATGCATGTGCCCTGTACAGTATTGGTTCGTTATTGGGGCCATCGCAGTACCAAGAAAGCAGGTAATGCCGGGTGAGTTGCCATGGTCCATGGCTTAGTGATATTTGTGTGCCATGAATCTTTGGGACCTTCCTTGATGGCTCCATAGCATGTTTCAAGACCATCTTCATGCCTACTTTCCAGAACAAGCATATTCAGCTATTGTACCTATACTTTGCACATTTGAAAAGTAAGCGATTAAGTGTGCACTAATATGGACTTTGTTAATTGTGTCCAAGTGAAAAGAGTATTGTACCCAGAGCCTGGTAAAATGTCGTGTGCAACCCTGGATCTCAACTGGGAGTCCATGTCTGACTTAGAACGTCCTGGGGACTCTGCGTGTCACTGTCCACAATCACAGTGCTCATCAGGAGGTTGAAAGGAAAGCTCAACACAGTTCTCAGAATTAACATCCCAGCACTATGATCCTATACCCATAATTCCCAATCTTTATCTCTGGTTGGCCTTCGTTCACAATGCTACTTGCACTCTTGTGGCAGCTATATGATCATGGTCCCTCTATGTTGGATAGTGTTTCCAAAATCAGAGGGAAAAGTTGAGATATAAATTGAAAACTAATCTCTATGAGAAATAAAGTTTATGCAAATATGAGCTGAAAAATGCTTGTCGATATATGAGATAAGAAGGCGAGAAAGAAACTTAGTGAAGTTTTACCTTTATCTTTCCAGTGTTATTTCCTTAAAGAATTTTGGGATTCTATGTTATGGGGGCATTTCATCTGCACTTCCTGAGAGCATACCCTGTACCCAGCCACAGGAAACAGACTTCTCTAACAGAGCATTCAGAGTTTTCATAGTTTAAAATTAAGAATATTTCACATAGGGATGCCTGAGTGGCTCAGCGGTTGAGAATCTGCCTTCAGCTCAGAGCATGATCCTCGAGTCCCAGGATCGAGTCCCACATCAGGCTCCCTGCATGGAGCCTGCTTTTCCCTCTGCCTGTGTCTCTCTATGTGTCTCTCATGAATAAATAAATAAAACCTGAAAAAAAGAATATTTCATATATATTTATATTTAATTTAAAGATGTGAGCAGAGCTATTACTTACCAATCTTGAAAGAAAGATATGACCTGGTGATTTTTATAGACACGTGACACTTCTTAGATCAAAGTACTACCAGAAGTCTAATTTCCTTAAATGTATAAAAAGATTGCCACTTAAAGATTAGAAATCCCAGTGTGACCTGGCTTTAAAATAGGTATTTTGAGTTTTAGCTTGCTTTTCCTTGATGTCATATATATTCATGTGTATATGTGTATGAAAAAACACATATTTTTATGTATGCATGTGTATATGTGATGAGATTTGAACTGGTTCTGGATTTTCATTATTCCATTTATTTCAGGAATAAATAGGCAATAATAGGATAATTTAATTTCCTTTTTTTAAAAGATTTTATTTATTTATTTGAGAGAGATTGAGAGAGAGAGGGAGAGAGAGTGAAAGACAGTGTTGGGTGGAGGAGCAGAGGGAGAGGGAGAAAGAAGCTCCAGCAGACTCTATGCTGAGTGCAGAGCCCGACCTGGGGCTCCATCCCAGGACCCTGAGGTCATGACCTGAGCCAAAACAAGAGTTGGATGCTCAACTAACTGTACCACCCAGGCACTCCTTAATTTCCTATTAAAAATATTCCCAAGTCATGTTAGCTGTATTTCTAATAAAATAAAATAATGTTAATAAAATAAAGTAGCTATATTTCTAATAAAATAAAATAATGTTAATGAAATAAAAGCTGTCTGATTATGTCCAATTTTCCAGAACATACATAAAATCTCTCTCTCTAGGAGAAAAAACTTAAAGACTTTAATCCTTCTAACAGAAATATCATAAACTCCTATATACATAGAGGAAAGCACTTCAATTACTTGTTATTATAATACTTTTGGAACTATAAAAGACAGATATCATATTCATTAAATATTTATTGAAAGCATCATATGTGCCAGGAATCATGCTTGATGCTGAAAAAGTGATGACAAATAAACTTAAAATTACATGTACAATGACCCAATTCTGGTCTGAAAGAGGCAGGAAATCTGTAATTATAATATGGGCAGAGTGAAAATACAGTCTGGCCAAGTCACAGAGAGAGATCAGAGAGGAGAGGCACTGGCTCTGTGTGCTGTGTCAGGGATTGCACTTGGCCAGTCTCTGAAGGGTTGGGCAGGTGGCCAAAGAAGGGAGTCGCAGGGAGAAAGGGTGTGAAGCCACAGAGGGCCTTCCCTGCTCCAGGCATTTGTCTCAACATTTGCTGGGTCAGCAAACACAGCACTGTCAAGAGGAGGTGGGAAGAGGGAAGGGTCCAGATTGGTGTGGGGTGAGTCAGCTGGATGGAGCCAGACAGACATGTGTAACTACCAGCTGGCCAGGACCCATACCCACACTCTGGAAAGGGAACTCACAATTAGACTCACCTTATGTGACCATCCATCATCGATCTTGGCACTTACCATGGTTATTCGGGAAGAGGTAGCCTGTGAGCTGGAGGAGCAGAGGCCAGACCCCAGGGCCCAGCGCGCCCGTGTGGGACCCGGGTGGTGGGAGAAGCAGGGGCCCCCCACCCGACCCACAGGGCTGCGCCTGGCTCTTTGGAAGCCATGGAGCTGAAATGTCTTTGCTGTGTCAGACGTGCTGGGAGTGTCACCTCAACCCCTTCTGACGCTCCCTGCAGGGCCCTGCCGTACAACAGCTGTCCACGTCCTATCAAAGATGAGGAGGGAGTTTGGAAGTTACTAATTTACTCTTCCGACATTAGAACAAAATTCTAGAAAATAATAAAACACCAAAAACCAATTGTCTACATTGATTATATGAAAGAGTATAGCCTTTAAAAGCATACTACTGAGATGTCATCAACAGATAGAAACTGTGTCTACTGAAGACGTGTTATGTGATGTTCCCATCTAAGATACCTCACTGTCAATGATGATCACTACAGTCAGGCTAACCAGCATACCCATCACCTCACATAGTTACCATTGTGTGTGTGTGTGTGTGTGTGTGTGCGTGTGTGTGTGTCTGTAAAGCGCATAGACTTAGAGAAAAAGAAAAAAAAGAGGCATTTCTGTATTGGTAGACTTAGTATTCTGATCTAGGTCCACTTGTTCCTTAATGCAAGTCGTCCGGTGCCTCTCACACACTCATGCAGACACACAGCCCCATTGGGCATATCTTTGCAAACCTAATCCTAACGATACTAATCTATTTACCTGAGAGTAGGAAAAGGAATAAATGTTACAACAGATTAGAATTTCTGTTCTCTCAATATGTTTAACTGGGAACCAAATTAGTGAAAATCAGTTGAAGCAAATTCAGTATCTCAAAAGGGTTATGCAGATCTTTTTGTCAAACAGGACACACTGAGGCATTACTTGAAGCAAACACAAGATACAGGATCCTGGAGTGTGGAAGAAAAGACATTTGTGTAATAACACCTTTTATTTAAAACAGACGAAAGAAGGGAAGGCATTTCCTGCCTGTGTAGTGAATGCCAGGCGTGGTAACTCATGTTTACATAGGAGATCTCATAGTTTAAAAAATCTTTTATTCTTCATGAACCCCAACGAGGCAGATACTGTCATCCCTGTTTTACTGTTAGGAAAGTCTCTAGGAAGAATGAGGTTGGAAAGAGCCCATGACCTTGGAGCTGGTCTTCCAAAGCGTGTACATCTCTAAATTCCGTGGTGAAGAGTGCAGATGGCCAATGATAACCTCCTAGGAGCAACTATAGATCTTAGTGAAGCACAAAGGCCCTTGGTTCTCGTACCCTAGTCTACTTCCTTATTCTCTCAAATATTCATTTTCTTCATGTTTAGAATATGAAGAGTAGAGATTTATTAAGGAATGAAATAAATAGGTATGCAAAACATAGAGTGTGGTATCCCAACAAAAGGAGTACAATTTTTGAGACCAATGTGTGATGCTTCTTACGACCTCGCTATTTTTATCAACTGAGTATTTTTTTGCAAGTATTTTATTTTGCCTGCAATTTGAGCTGTATTTTATAGCATTGGCCTCTGAGATTTCTGATTTAAGTCCTGGTCCTAGGGAAAGGGTAATAAAGAGACTTCAGTTGGCCCAAGAATCTAGTAAAAATATAATAATTGTGCCCAGCCATACAGAGTTTTGTGACGCATTTGAGAAATCTCTCTTTTTTAAAAATATTTTATTTATTTATTCATGATAGACACATAGAGAAAGAGGCAGAGATATAGGCAGAGGGAGAAGAAGGCCCCCTGCGGGGAGCCCGATATAGGACTCAGTCCCAGGACTCTGGGATTGCACCCTGGGCCGAAGGCAAACGCTTAACTGCTGAGCCACACAGGCATCCCCATGTTTGAGAATTCTCAAGTTTATTTCTAGTCAAAGCTCTCTGAATTGAATATTTACATAGATTTTTATTTTAGTGTGTGTACTAGTAACTCCCAAGACAGGTGTATTTGGACAAAGAGGCAAAGGAAAAATAAGCCAAGGGATAAGACATAACACCTTTTTATGTCATAGCTAAAACCTTAACAGAGGTAGCTTACACTGTTTTTCAATACTAATCCTAAACCTATGTTTTGGGTAAGATCATTAAAACTTATAGTTACTACCTAGGTTGACTTTTCCATGCAAACTTCATTTCAAAGCAAATACTGGGTTGACTCCACAGGTTTGTATTCTCAACAACAACAACAACAACAGCAAAGACAGGGTCTTCAAAAATGACTCCTCACTCTACTTTTGAAACGTAAAGAACAGCTTGACTCTTCAGAGTCTAGTTGTACCAAAGCTGGGACTGTGGCCAATGCTCAGCCTTTCTGGGCACATGATAAATTTCTCAATTGGTCTAACTCCAACATCTGATGTCACTTATCTTATTTTATTATTATTTTTTTGGTGTCACTTGTTTTAATGAATTATTACATTACAGACAAGTTAAAAACAAGAAAACTTTCTGTTCCAGAAACCCAATGGCCACTGGCTTCTGGTGCCCATCTGCCATTACAGAATAGGGAGGAGCAAGAGAAGGACAAAACTAAGAGGGCACCAGCTTCTCCTACACCTGCGCCTTGTGGGGGCCAGAGTCAGTAAATGTTCTCACAGCTTCTGTGTCCTCATTTTTAAGGGACAAGTGTTTAATTCTCTCCTTGTAGGGTTTCCATTAGCATCAGGGCAGTGTGGACGAGGGGCGTGGGGGGCGGCTGGAGGAAGCCCTGGATCCTACTACATGAGTGTGTGATTATCCTGGTAACTAGACATCCGTCCATGAGGAGCTTTGTCAGTGTCTTGAAGAGAGAGGGGCTCCTTTAGGCATGAAGGCTTCCCTCTGTCATCCAAGAGGTACCTTCGCTACACCTGAAAAAAAAGAAAGGTACCCATGGGTCTTTCTGATGTACCATGACCATCTCCCAAGGGAGCATATTTCTGACTTGCTAATGGTGTCTCTAATTTGGGCAGGCCCCTCCAGGTTATTCTGTTTGCCCATCAATACTAGAGAAGTAGTAGACCATATAATACCAGTGCCTGGCACACAGGAAGCCCTTGGTATGTCATTTTGCGTGAGCAATGTCATGACAACTAGAACCCACGAGACCCATACCATTGTCAATCTTATGTACACTGTGTGGAGTGGTACTCCAAGTGCCTTCAGTTCTGCTGAGTCACTGGTGTGTTTCCCCCGCCCCCCTCCCATGGTTCAGCATCTCCTCCTTAAACCTGCTTCCTTGGTTACCTACACAGGATCCAGGTAGAAGCCTGAACTCCCCGATGAAGACAGACCAGGCCACCCTGAGGTCATAAGGCAGTTTGTACTCATGGTGTTTATGTGTGACGACATTTCCTGTGTGCCTGGGAAGTGTGGCATCATCGGTGTGTTTTTGTATCATTTCCCATCTTGGGCGGTATTTGCAGAGTCAGGGGCAGGTGGTGCTGAGGGGTGGCTGGAGTGAGAAGGTAGAAGAAGGGGACGGACATAATGCTGGCTCCCACCAGGCTGTCAGAAGGGATGTGACAGCAAGCAAGACTGTTCACCCCGGGCCCCATCCAACGAGGACTTTGCACTGAGGTTCCCCCATAGCTCTTGCTGCAGACTGTGTGCTGCTGGGGGTCTATCAGCAGCATGGTACTTTCGGGAGTGGCTGCTCTTGGGTAAACCATTGGTTGCAGCAGGGTTTAACCCAACGTGAGTAAATAAGTGTGTGTTTTTGACAAGGAGATAGTTGAAAGCCATCTGTAAGGCTTATTCAGAATGTAGAGACCTGATGTGAGTTATTTACACCATGTATGTTTACACACACGTGTGTTTGCACATGTCACTGTTATGTGCCATTCTAAACTCAAGGCTATATGTTACAGTGAGACTCTTTGTGGAGGCCAGCAGTTTGCAGCAAGTGCTGAGTCTGTGGCTTCCATTCCTCATGACTTCCACCTATGGGCTAATGTTTTCTGTTACCTATAAGCTTAGAATCATGGACAGCAGGCATAAGTGTGAACAATTCAAGTGGTGGTTAAAACTAAGGGGTCTGCCCATACCCCCACACACTTGTTTCCAACAAGCATGTGAGCCACAGGACTCTGAGTGCTGTGCTGGGAGTGTGGTGGAAAGCAGGTTGGAGGGAAACATCTGCATAGGTGCAGCAGGATGCCCTAAAGATGCTTCCAGTGGAGGCAGAGGGGAGGGCCCAGGGAGGTCTTCTGAACACCTGCATGCGGACAAATCTTGGGTCCTGCCTGAGTCAGCACAGAGGTGACCATAAGTAACTGGATACAACAACCCCCGTGGGCCGCGGGGAGCTGGCAGGTAGATCAGGGGGGTGGGCCCATTTAAGAGGAGTGCAGGTGAGCGGAGACCACATCACAGAAGGGTCTGTAAGCTGTGCAAGGGAGCACGTTCCCTGCCCCACAGGCCTTCATTGTATCTGCTCTTGGAAGAATCACTGGCACCTCTCATCCACTCCTCAGGGTTAGAATCACCTCCAATCTTGTAATAACTGTTGTTCTCTGGTGATTCTAATCCTCTGCTTGGTGCTGAGGCATTTGCAGACGTTTAAGAAATGGCTTCTGTTTCATGAAAATCATAAAGTGTTTTTTAATTCATGTCAACCTTGGAAGAATTAGCAAAGTGGTTTAGGAGATTTGTGGAAAAATATGAATATAATCCTGCCCAATGCATTCAGTAGGAATGGTGACTATCAGAACAGTAGACATTCTATCTACGTGCTCTAGCAAACAGAATTTAAAGTTGAGTGTTAATTGTTTGGCTTAAAAGTCTAATTTATTTTTCACTGCTGAATTAGCAATACTTAGGCATATTATGCATGCTTTCGTAAAGAGAGCAGATTAGTTAAGCTTTAGCCCATGATTCTGAGAGGTTTGTGTTTGAAACTGAATGTGAACAACACAAGTGAGCCAACCCGTAACAGAGACAGGAGTCATCATCACGTAAAGTAAGCATCTGCTTTGTGCTTTCCTGAAATTACAGAGTTTTATTCATAAAATATTTAGACACTACATTTATAGCTGTTAGCTGTGTAGAGCCAGCTGAATGAATTTTCTATCTTGAGAAGCAAATGAGTTCCCAACTTGTCAAACTTAACCTCCATGTCCATATGTTCAATTATTTTTGAATGATTCATGGCTGTGAAGTCAATAGTTTTCATACTTTATAGTTATGATCTAGGAATTGATGGGACTATACATGGAATGCTGAATTTTAAACTAATTAATTTTTGGTAGAAGTATTAGAACAGAAGTTGCATGTGACACCTGGACAGTCCTTTACTGATGATGTCCAGGAGGTCCACAGACCTCCAGAAATCATGTATAATTATGTATTATAAGCGTTTAAACATATTTCAAAAATTCTAGAGGGCTCAATACGTAAGAATTTCTTCAAATTCTCAAAGAGCTATGCGATAGAAAAAATGGGTAAAAACCATGTAGCTCTTTGGTTAGAAACCATATTATACTAACAAATAGAGATAAATTTGTAGAAATAAATTAGCAATTCAAATGATGCATTCTGGTTGCAGCTCCAACATGGATTCTGATGTGAGTTTGCCTGCCTTCCCGGTGACTCACATAATGTTAGGAACCTGGCCAAGCATCAGGTCTGCCAGGTACACACAGATTTCTGGCTATAAAGAATCATCACACTATTAAAATAGTGGGAAAATTAGGATAAACCTTAACATCCCTCAAAAGGGGGCAGCAAATGAATTATAGTCTTCTCGAAAGAATGAGGTAGCTTTATATTTATCAACATGCCAAGCTCCCCGAAACATATTGATAATTAAAAAAAAAAGAAACTCAAAAGCACTCTGTATACTATGATCCCATTTATGCAAAAATAAGAAAATTAGGTCTTTGATTTTATATCATTTTCCACATTAAAAATTAAGAAAGGATAAATCCAGATATTGCAAAGGGATTTACTGAGGAGAATGGTTGAGTTTGACTGGGAGGATATTTTTAGTATTTAGTCCATAAATTTTGGATTTCACCCCAGCATTACTACTGTAACCAAAAACCAAAAACCAAAAAAAAAAAAAAAAAAAAGAAAGAAAGAAAGAAAGAAAGAAAGAAAGAAAGAAAGAAAGAAAGAAAAGCAAAACCAAGGAAGATTTCTCTGGCCCCAGAAAAGCACAGGAGACTTGAGTCTGAAAATTTGTCTTGGAAATGATGCAAAAATGATTGTTTTATGGTCAAAATGTGGTAAATATCTAATATGATAAGTAATTTATGTTGATTTTTAATATTAGAGATAATTCAGTTTACCTCAAATCACATCCACATTCTGATAAGCTTCCTTGCAATGAAGATAAAGGTGTCAACCACAGCCCAGTAATCTGGAATGGACACATTCCCCATCTGGGGAAATGAAGCCACTTGCCTTTCTGGCAGAACAAAAGATTGAGGTGCATAGGCACCAAAATGAATCCTTAGCGAGATAGGCTGGCCCTCCAAACTGGGAAGGATACCCACCCTTCATCTCTGTCTAGAGGCTTCTACTCAAGATTAGTTCCAGCTCAAACATTACTTCTGGGATGTTCTTTTCTCTCTAGCAAAATCATTCATGAGTCCTTGGTCTTCCCCAGTAGGGTGTGGGCTTTTTTCAACTGAATTGTTCACAGCGCCTATGTCTCTCTACTAAGCCAGGAGCTCTTAAAAAAATGATGATCATCATCTTATGATCTTATTCTTCAAGCTCTTAAAAGGAGCTCAATAACATATAATGAATAATTCTTAAAAAGTTTTGTGTCTTTATGGAATATGAAATTTAACAAGGGAAATAAAGCTATTACCCTTTTATTTCAACACTTAAATGGAAAGATCAAATTCACCCAAAAAAATAAGGAACTGGTTTGAGTGTATTTAACTCTCACGTTATTAGATATATTAACAGGTCCCTCATTCTAAGGGCACTTTGGTCAGCCATAAAAAGGCAGAATCACAGAAGAGAACTGTGCTGTTTCCCACTGCAGAACCACTCATGCTCACTAGAGAGGGTTTTCCCATGACCCTTTTGGTGTTTCCTGTCCCTGAGATGAATAAGGGTATCTTTACAAAGACATACACTGACGTTCTCAGGGCATCTCAGCTTCATGCACATGGGAGTTAGTGTTAGTTCTCAGGATCTAACTGATCACATCAGGAAAAGATGAGTCCCACCTGCATCCCTCTGACCTACAGAACCCCCCATGATGTCTTAGAGGGTATGGGATGGAAGGAGGCTCAGTGGAGAGTTCTTTGGAGGTATTCAGTTGTGCTCCAGATCATCACCAAGGAAGTTCTACATTTATTTGCTGTTTTATCAATTTAGATTTCCACACAGCAGAGATGCTGAAACTACTTAACAGTATGGGATTGAACGTTGTCATTCACACTGGCATGTGCTGAATGAACACCTTTGGTTCCTCATATAATTTTTCAGGGGCAGGGTGTGAGAGGGGAGAGGGAATGTTTCACTGTTTAAAAATACATTCACACATGCATACACACACACACATCAAAGGCTGTCTTACCTTTGCATTTCCAAAAACATAAAATCAATACCAGGCCACACATGCCCTAAAGACACTTTCTGTCTTCTTGCACATTCATTCATTATAACCCCAGTGGATACTTGGGCAAGAAACAAAGATTAAGGACAAAGGCTCCAGATGGTCAAGAAAACCAGCAGATCACATGAAATATCGGATGCTGAGGGGTGGGCATTGAGTAGGTTGATGTGTGCAGACTTGGGGAGTGTATTTATTTCTTGTCCATAAACTCAACTAAATTGCTTTTGGTTCTCCAAATACTAAAGCTAATTCTGAAGATTTCCAGCTTCTAGTAATGACAATGTGGATCGTATCAGATAACTCTCTTGCCAACCACAATTACAAACCCTGAACAAAATATTTAAAAACTAGCTCTTTAAAGGTACTCAAGATTTATCCAAATCAGCAGAAATTGAAAAGAATTTTAGCATTGAAAGAAGAGAACCACAGAAAAGATCCCAGTTTTCTGTCTTACCCCATAGGAAAAGTCCAGGATTTTCTAGATCAGATGGATAGAGCTCAAGCAGGAGGAATCAGTACTTCAGTGCTTATGAGTCAGCTGTTGGATTTGGAGGAACAGAAGATGCTGAAATTGAGGGGAAGAATCCCAGAAAAGAATGAGAGCCTAGACCCCAATTCAAGTGCAAAAGTCCCTCAGATCACTGCTGACTCGTAAGTTGCATGTGCAAGGGGTAAAACTTCAATGATCACCTGTTAAAATATCAGCTGGAAGATTTAAAACTCTGAAACAAATCTTTCAGGGGCTGTAAGGCATCAGAAAAGCTTTGAGTTCTTGAGAGATTATAGGGCCTTGCTCAATATTTCAGGCTTCCTTTTAGATCCCAAAGAGAATTAAACTTTATGAGAAAGAACTATACTTTAGGACTAAGATCTTTGTGTTAGGACTAAGGGATAAATCAAAATAGATTTACTCAAATAAGCTACAAAACCAATCCACTTGTAAGAGATAGGCAATTCACTGGTAATATAATCACCTGCCAGAAAAATAACTGAACACTTTCTAGAGACAGATAACAGAATCCAGAGTCCTTGCAAAGTATCATTTGTAATACCTAGTATGCAGTAAAAACAAAGAAAACTAAACAGAAAAGAATAAATAGGAACATGAAATTTGTAGTCAAGGGCAAAAGTAGCCAATACTAATAGAACTAAAAATATTCCAGATTTGGGAATTGGTGAATAATGACTTTAAAATTCCTATGATAGGTCTATTCATGAGTGTACAGACTAGTAGGTAGAAAGATAAAATAAATACAATAATAGGGAATTGAAGGGGAGATATGAAAGCTGTAAAAAAATGGAACTTGAAAAAAGGGAAATTCTAGAACTAAAAAACATATTACTTAAAATACAAAATTTGTTATAGGAGGTCAACAGAAGATGGAAGAGAGCTGAATGACACATCAGTGAACCTGAAGGCAGAGCAGTGGAGATTGTCCAACCTAATCACAGGATGAAAAAAACAACTAAAATAAAACCAACAGACAATGCCAATGATGACAAACTCCATAGATTAATGGGCTGTAGAATCAAGTAGACAAACAAAAAAGTAGTTTGAGTCCAAAAAGGAAAACAACAAGGGAGAAGGGGAGAGTGGGGCAGGAAAATTATATATTTGAATAATCGTGACCAGAATTTTCCAAATTTGACACAAAAACTCACAGATCCTATAAACCCTCAAAACAACAAATGCAAACAAGATGAAATGAAACAAAAAAAACAACCAACAAAAAAAAAATCCACAAACCGGAAGGCAATAGAGAAACCTCTTTCAAATGCTTAAAAAAGAAAAAAACATTGTTAATTAGAATATAATATCTAGTAAATAGATCTTTCAAAAATTAAAACAAAATAAGGGCATTTCCAGATAAGCAAAAGTTTAGAGAATTTGAGCTAGCCATCTTGAAATATAAGAAATGCTAAAGAAAGATTTCCCAGCAAAAATAAACTGATGCCATGCTGAAATAAGGAGCTATGGAATGATGCAGATCACTAGACATTGAAACATGCCTATAACATAAAGGAATATTTTCTTAAATATTTCTTACTTTTTAAAAGGTTTTTAAGTGTAAAATGATTGTTTAAAACAAATCATAAAAGCTAAAACAATGATGTTTGAGATTTAAAACAAATGTAAAAGTGAAATATATAATATTAGTACAAAAGTGAAGATGTTGTAAGGCTCTCACATTGAACATAGAATGGCATAATGCTAATTGAGTGAAGGTCATGAAAGTTAAAATTCGTCCCAAGAGCAATCACTTAAAGAAAGAAAACAGTTAAAAACCAACAGAAGAGGCAGAAGTCAGTACTAAAAATTACTCAGTTATTTGAAAAGAAGTCAGAAAAAAAGGAAACAAAGGGCTAGGGGACAAAAGAAAACAAATAGCAATCACATCAGCTCAAACCCCATACTATAAATGGTTGCATTAAGTGTTAATGGACTTGGTGCTATCATTACAAGGAAGAGATTGTCAGAATGGTTAGAAAAGCAAGACAGAAGTATACATTATTTACAAGAAGTAAACTTTAAATATAAAGACGTGGGACGCCTGGTGGTTCAGTGGTTGAGTGCTCACCTTTGGCCTGGGGTGTGATCCTGGAGTCCCAGGATCGAGTCCCACATCAGGCTCCCTGCATGGAGTCTGCTTCTCCCTCTGCATCTGTCTCTGCCTCTCTCTCTCTGTATCTCTCATGAATAAGTAAATAAAGTCTTTTAATAAATAAATAAATTAATAAATTAATTAATTAATTAATTAAAAAGATGTGGAAATGTCACAGGTTAAAAAAAAAGGAAAGCACTAAGCATACTGAAACTAGGATAGCTATAGTAAAATCCTTTTTTTTTTTTTTTTAAGATTTTATTTATTTATTCATGAAAGAATAAGAGAGAGAGGCAGAGACATAGGCAGAGGGAGAAGCAGGCTCCCTGCAGGGAGCCCGATGTGGGACTTGATCCCAGGACCCCAGGATCATGCCCTGACCCGAAGGCAGATGCTCAACAACTGAGCCCCCCAGGCACCCCGCTATAGTGATATCCTGGGAAAAAAAAACGGAACTCAAGATAGATTTATCTTGTAAAGATAAAAGGTGAATTTATCAAAAATATGTAATAATGCAATATCAGAAAGTCAAAATATTTAAAGTAAAATGTAACTAAGCAAGAAATAGTCAAATTGTCAATTATAGTTGGAAATTTTTACACCCCTGTCTTATAATCATTAAAATAAGGAAACAAAGAAAAATCAATAATGATACAGAAGACGTAGCTGTGAGCAAACTGACCTCACTGATGTATACAGAATCCTATACACAGGGACACAAGTAGGTATTATTTTCAAACTCACCTGGAATGTTCACCCATATGCTCCAGATGCTGTTCCATAAAGTAAGTCTCGATAAATTTAGAAGGATTGAAGACATAGAGTCTGCCTCTACCAGAATTATATCAGAAATCAGTAAGAATAAAATATTGCAAAGGTATCAAATCATTTGAAAATTAGGCAAGACATTTCTTAAATTTTTAAGATTTTATTTATTTATTCGAGAGAGAAAGAGCATAAGTAGCAGGGAGGGGAGGGTGTGAGGGAGAAGCCAGCTCCCCGCTGAACAGGGAGCCCGACACAGAGCTGGATCCCAAGATCATGACCTGAGCGGAAGGCAGACACTTAACTGACTGAGCCACCCAGGCACCCCAAAGGAAGACATTTCTAAGAAATCCATAATCTAACAGAAATCTCAAGAAATTAGAACATATTTTGAGCTAAATGATAATGAAAACATATCAGAATTTGCAAAATGCAGTGATAACAGTTCTTAAAAGAAGATGGGCAGTTTAAAATACTGATATCATGAATAGTTTAAAAATCTAAGATGTATCCTAAAGAAGCTAATAACACAAAGGTAAATTAACCCTCTTTCAAAAAAAAATTTAAAAAGCAAGAGAACTTTATAATGAAGTAGAAAACAACAACAACAAAAAATAATGAGTTGATTTTTTTAAAAAAATAATAGATGATAAAACTATCACTAGAGGGCAGCCCGGGTGGCTCAACGCTTTAGTGCTGCCTTCAGCCCAGGGCCTGATCCTAGAGACCCGGAATCAAGTCCCACATTGGGCTCCCTGCATGGAGTCTGCTTCTCCCTCTGCCTGTGTCTCTGCCTCTCTTCTCTGTGTCTCTGCCTCTCTTCTCTGTGTCTCTCATGAATAAATAAAATCTTTTAAAAAAATGAACTTCTTTTAGAATAATATTGAAAACAAGAGAGGACACAAATTGCAAACACCAGGAATAAAAGATATGATATCATAATATATCTTGCAGATATTAAAAGGATAAATGAACAACTATAATGGAAAACTTTATAGCAATAACCTGAAGAATTTAGATGAAATGGACAAATTCTTTGTAAAACATGACAAGGTTAATGTTAATTGGGACGTAAGCTGAGTCAAATTCAGCATGGTGCACCCATGTCTTCTAGGTGTGAGATTAATCTCCATCAACTGGCCCATGAAGTCTGGGTCAGAGGTGAAAACATGAGCACCTGACTGAACCATGAAAGTACTTCCACACCACCTGCTTATCTAGTGGATGCACCTACTACTGAATGGGTCGGTCTCATTCATGGTTGTATAAACTGAAGGTGGTTAGTATCTTTGAGCTCCTAAAAACACAGAGCACTGATCAGGAGAGAAAGCGAAAGAATGTCTCCAAACATGATTTTTTATCAGAATTAGAACATTTAAGAATTTTTGTAAAAAAAAAAAAAGGAATTTTTATGTTTCACATGTTAAAATGGAAATGAAAACAATCATGCTGCCATTGAATGGTCCTGGTAAGTATTGTTAATACTTCATTGCTAATGAAGCATTGTTGTGGAGACACAGGGAGAAAAGGAGAATTTCTATAAAATAAAAGTAAACAGAGGAATTAGATTCTCATTAAATTCAATGAGAGCAAAGCTGACACTGAAGAAGGTTGAAATAGTGCTGTGAAAGGGAGGGGAACTCTCTGGAAGGAGACGTTGATGAAAATTATGATAAATCAAATTGGTAATTCTGTCTAAAAACCCCACAGACACCTCCAAGAAATAGACTAGGGTAGTTGGAAAGAAGAGGAAGTTAGACATGTAACTGAGCTAAATTCTCCCAATTTGCAAAGCGACACCATCTTGCAAATCATCTTGCAAACCACTGGTGGTCCCCACCAGTGGCCACAGCCGGCAAAGATAAGCATAGTCCCCATGGTCCACTGTAACCACTGGTTAGCAGGGTCCAACTCTAGACATCCTGTTTTTCCAAACTGCTTCCCTTCACCGATCGTCAGCTTCCTCCCTCTGGTGGCAATCTTTGTTTCTTCCATTCTGATGTGGTCTCGTCTTCCAGGACACCTCCTTTCACCATATTTGATTTTACCACACTGCATCCCAGGTGTTGATTCTACTCTTCAACAAATTCACGCTGTGTTATTATCACATCCCTGCCATTCTCTCATACACTTCAGACTTTTTGGCACACCAGATACACTCATGCATCTTTGTTCTCCTCAAACCTGCAAACCTGTGTGTCCCTGTCAATACTTAACCTCACCTCCTGCTCTCCTGTGAGAATGATATCTTCCCCCTCTGTTTTACATCCCATCTGACCCAACATTAAAGTCTGTCCCTACTCCTCAATCCCCCTCACTCTGCACCCAATTCCATTAGAATTCAGGGCCTCCTCTAATGAAACTTCTCCAGGAAGTCAGCTACAGTCCCAATCAACAAGAGGAACAGATCACTTCAAGGCTCTCCTGAAATTCCCTGTTGTATGTTTTCTTTTGAAAGACTGTTATTTTTCTTCCTGTCTCCTCTTGTTGTATTTCCTCTTCCTTCTCTCAACATCTGAACATGGACATCCTCCAGGATTCTTCTCTGCTTCTCTTCTGTATCTCCATGCTTTCATCCTTTATGGTCTTCAGATTTATGGTCTTCATATTGTGTGGTTTACACAATTTGATTCTTCCTTTTTAAAAAATTGTATTATTTATTCATGAGAGACACAGAGAGAGAGAGAGAGAGGCAGAGACACAGGCAGAGGGAGAAGCAGGCTCCCTGCGTAAAGCCTGATGTAAGACTCCATTCTGGGACTCCAGGATCATGACCTAAGGCAAAGGCAGATGCTTAACCACTGAGCCACCCAGGCATTCCTACACACTTACAATTCTGAGATAGGATCTCAAAATCCATGTTTTTAAATTTTACCTAACTCTTTTTTTAATTAATTAATTAATTTATTTATGATAGTCACAGAGAGAGAGAGAGAGAGAGAGAGAGTGAGAGAGAGAGAGAGAGGCAGAGACATAGACAGAGGGAGAAGCAGGCTCCATGCACCGGGAGCCCCACGTGGGATCCGATCCCGGGTCTCCAGGATCGCGCCCTGGGCCAAAGGCAGACGCCAAACCGCTGCGCCACCCAGGGATCTCAAATTTTACCTAACTCTTGATAGATCGATTTATTGAGTTTCTAACCTAGGAACATAAACTGATTACTCAAAAAAAATATTCAAATCAGATTCCTTTCTTAAATCTTCTAATAAAGTTGCAGCAGAATGCTCCTGGGTTACTCTGGCAAGGCCTCTAAGGAAATGCTATCACCATGAAAATGTGCAGGTGGGAACAGACTTTGTAAGAGGAGAATATCTCTGCATATGCCCAATTCACATTAGATGTTAATCCACCCAAAGCAGGATAACTCTTTTGCTTTGTGACAAGTGTAAGACAAGAACAAAGAGAGAGAGAGAGAGAGAGAGAGAGAGAGAACTTCCTGCCAACACACCATCAGGAAATGGAGTTGGCATACCGGAGAAAAAAAAATTGAAACTCTTCTGAAGATGCAAACAAAAATGAGACAGAGAATTAAACACAATGGAAACATGAAGAGCAGGCTATGCAACTTGCACAAGATCATAAATTAAATAGGGAAAACTGTGTGCTGAGGAGGTCTTTCAGATCAGCCACCATTTCTAGCAACAAGGAACATTCTCTGGGGCTTGAATTATGCTGTATCTCCCTGAAGAACTTGGAGTCGAGGGGCACAGTCTAGTTTCCATTATTTTTCTAGTTTTTAATCCATTCTCTGAATTTTTAGGGAAAAGACATACTCTTTTATTCTTTTGAAAATCATTTATTATGAACAGATTCATTGAGGAATCATTTATTATGAACAGATTCATTGAGGAATAATTTACATACTAAAATGTTCAACCATCATATGTGAGCAACTCAGTGATTTTGCAGAACAGTGCAATCATCACCATCACATAATTTTAGAACATTGCAATTACTCCCAAAAGATTCCTTATGCTTATTTACAAGCCAATCCCCATTTTTATCCCTCAACCTCAAGCTACCACGACTCTTTCAATATGTATATATTTGCCATTTTTAGGTATTTCATATAAGTGGAAATGTTATATGTAGTATCTTATGCCTAGTTTCTGTGACATAGTCTGATGTTTTCACGATTTATCCATCTTGTAGCTTGTGTCATCCTTAACGATTTGAAGTATTATTTTGATCTAACAAATATCTGCCAACATTTGAAACTTTAATCATTGAATTCTTAGAAATATTTTATGTAAAAGTCTTTTACTTCAAAAGTACACTGATATCAAGAGCAAAGCTAGGATGCCTGTCCAACCACTTTTATTTAACATTTTTATTGGTGGTTCTAGCCAGTGCAATAAAGCAAGAAAAATAAATGTTATAGGTATATTTATAAAAATTGAGCTTGTCATTTTCGAGTATTTTTTAAAAATCTTAAAAAACAATTTTATTGAACTATCATTGTTACCATGTTAAGAAGCAATTATCTACATTTATTCCTAAATATAATGTCCTCGGAGTTGCCAACCAAAAAAAAAAAAAAACCTTATAGACTCAATATTATCTAAATGCATATGACTATAGTTATTACTAAGGGCAAGAGTTTGAGTAAAAAAAATATGTTTTAAGGACAATAGAAGTAATATGCCAAATATTTGCTTCTCGGCCTGAAAGAGTTTGTTTTGAACTCATCCATCAAAATGACCTACCCTCCTGTATATGTAAGCTCCAGGTGCTCAGTTCTGAGAATGACTTAGAGCTTTCTTTCTCTGTGTATGATCTGCAAACACTAAATTAAAGTCACCAACCTGCAAATGGCATCCTGTCCCCCAGCCTCTGCCTGCACCTCAGGCGATCTCAGATGGGTCTGAGCTCTTCTGGATCAGTGAGGACTCCAGAACAAGGAGGAGATTTAAATAAAGCTTCTTCGTACTCATGTCTTTCAAACTGAGATCGTAAAAACTCTGGCTTTGGGAGCCATTGACTTTTTTTTTTTTTTTTTCCTGAATACAGGGACTCTTTAACCCAGAAAGGGAAGTTAAATAACTTAAGGAGATTTCTCTACCACAGGGTTGCTCAGCTTCTCTAAATTGCAAAAGGGATTGTAAATTGGAGGCCTTCATGCACAAGATTTCTTTTTCCTTCTAATCTGACCATAGAGGGTATCTTCCCTTAGAAAAGCTTTTGACATTTACACGAACAGCAAATCAAGTTTTGGGAAGCACGGCTGTACTGTTTCAGGTTGAATATCGGGTTAGCTGCTGGCTTGTGGTATTTCTTACAGGGTGACAGAAGCTTCAAGGAAGCCGCTCTTGTAAGCAATGTATTCAAAGATGCCTCGGTTGGATTGAAGAAGCAGGTCCTTAAATCTGCCTTCTGTAGATTTTCTGTCTCCTGCTGTCCCCAGGGACTCCTCTCATTTTCCTGCAGGATCTGAGTGACGCCTTGGTATGGTAAAAACAAAATCAGTGATTCCTTCTGGAAGTAGCTAAAGTCAGCTGCTCGGGCAACTTGGCAACAGCCCTGGATGCCTCTCTGTGGGGCGCCATATCAACTCAGGGGGTCTATGAGCAAATAAAGTCACTGCAAGAGTTCTGAAGGGCATTTCAATATTTTCCCTATTAAATGCGCCATGGCTCATAGTATAGCCCCAGTGTTACATATACATATTTCTGTTCATACCTGCACTAACTCTATTCCCCATAACCACCCTTCTATTGTTCCTTCCTGCACAGACTGCGAGCTCATTTGCATTACCTTTTATTTAAGCTGTGCATTATGACATAAGATCAGATAAAAGTTTTCCTCCCCTAGAACACCTCGTGTATTCTGCATTCAAGAATCTTAATTTTAAGACTTAATTTAGCAATTTTATTTGGAATTCATATACTCTTTGTTTTGCTACAGCTGTCTCCATTCCCCCTGCTGGGTAAGAAACCTGTGCTTATTTTTGCTGGAGAGAGTGTTTCAGGCACTCAGATACAGCCGTGTTGGTATGCTTTTGTAAACATAAGTGAAAACTTTCCAGACTTCATACATATATTTAGTAGTTTGTTTTTCCTGTTTTTTTCTTCCCCCAAGAGTGATCTACAAACCCTAAATCAGTAGTCACCAATTTTACTTTTTCACTTGAAATTATTTCTCATGCTGGGCAAGTGGGAAAGCAGCGGCTTTCCGGGCTGCTTAAGAATTCCTCAGTTTTTAGATCCTGAAAAATGACCATGCCTGCTAGATCACAGTAGGTCAATTCCACTAAAAAGCAATTGATGAGGTATGCACTGGGAAGGAAACTCCTGAAAAAGCACTCTGTTCGGC
Organism: Vulpes lagopus; assembly: GCF_018345385.1. Lineage (NCBI taxonomy): Eukaryota > Metazoa > Chordata > Mammalia > Carnivora > Canidae > Vulpes > Vulpes lagopus. Next base: position 57,069,933 of record NC_054847.1, read on the forward strand.
TTGTTTCTCGGGAAAAACAATTCCAGTCTGCCTAATTTTAAATCAAGTTTTTAAATTATTTTTATGGTTTTAATAAATTGAACATAAACTCTCAAATCAGTTTTCCTAAATCCTTAAAGTCTATTTCAATTGTTATTCAAAAACCAACAAAACTCTGTGTTTGAATGATCTTATAGAAGAATATATTTCACTCCCAGGATTCATGCAGCTGTACAAAACTCTTGGGGGCGGGGCATGTTAGGAATGAGATCTCATCACAATTCACAAGTCCTATGACATTACATAACCCATAGAACAGAATAGCTGAAGATGAATATTTTCATTTGTGTATTCATTCATTTATGCATCAATGTATTCTTTCATTCTAAATAATTTAGCTTTGTGTTTAAGAATTTGTAATGGGTCTGGTATAATGGGGAAGGATAATGTGAATGTAAAAGTATCAGGATTGCAGTTTAACTGGGCATGGCTGGGGGACTCCAGATGCCACATAATAATAATAATACATTCAGTGATTTTTTCCAATTGAGAAACAGTTTTCCTGGTGCGGTCAATTGTCTATCAAACATTCACCTCACCGTAGGATACATACCTACCTGCTGACTCTCGGCCCATCCACATGACTCATTCCAGCCGCTGAGTGGGAGCAGACACAAGAGCAGGGATCACAGATATAAGGGTCATGGTCTGAGACTCTTGCACTTCCTCTGTCCGCCTGGGAAGCTGCGGGTCCCAGAAAGAGAGATACGTGGAGCCACCCTGGCCCAGGAGGTGGCATGAGGCCCAGCATGCAGGGCAGTTGCAGACCATGGGCAAAGGGTGGATGTGATTGTCCTAAGCCACAGAATAACTAGCACCCCTGACATCAAGACACTGGCCACGGTCACAATGGTTGCTGCAGTCTGTGTCGGGAGATACAAATAGCGATAATAATTTAAGCTAACATCCATGGGCCTAACTGTATTCCAGGCACTTGTTCCAAGCTGGCTTAAACCTCAAACAGCCATATGGAGAAGTACAGCAATTTCCATCTCGATGCTAGTGACACCAAACCAGAGAAAGTATGAGGTGCCCAGGATCACACGGCAGGCCAGGACTGGAGCCAGCACATTTCTGATCGCTGATCCAGGCTTTGTAGCCTCCAGAATATGCTGTGTGTTGTCACCTTCTCTGCCAAGAGTGATTGTCACGAGGGGAGGGGGCCCTGGGTTCCAGGGCTGCTTGCATTCAGGGCAGAGTGCTGAGGTTTGTGTTGTACACACAGACAGTATTTACACACGGTGTATACTCCCTGTGATGTGTGTGTGATTTTGTAAGCCATCCAGTAAGTGAATGCATCTGTGGGTGAGTGTGGATCCTATTTGCAATGCTTATTCATCTGTGATGCGCTATCATCTACATGAATGGCCCCACAACTCTTCTTGGTTTCTAGAAAGAACAGAAACACAGCTAAGTCAAGGCACTGTTTATCTAGCCATAAAGTTCTGTATCTAAATATCCAAAATGCAATAAGCCATGGAGACGATTGGCTGCAAACCTAAAAACCATGCTTTCTGCCTTAGTTTCAGGGACACCCTTATTTGCCATGCTTGCACCCTGGGTGTGATTCTTTACTCTGCTTTTCCCCCAACTCGGGGCCACAGCCCCAGCAATGCCCTCCCTTGCTTCGTGTTGCCAAATTTCTCTTGAACTGCATTGCAGACCTGGTCCTGTTTCTGAAATGCCACCCTGTTATTTGTTATACTTGGGATCTAGCGTGAATTAAAACCATCCCTGGAAGGTTGTGCATTGAACCAAGGAGGAATGAATAACATCCATCAGACATCCCTATATTTTATGTCAGGGCTCTGCTGTGTCATCTGGAGGAAAATCCATTTAATGAACGTGGGCCTCAGAAGCAAGGTGAGTGGCAGAGGGGCTCTTGCCCAGGATACGGGGCTCCCTACCACTGGGCGCGGCCGAAAACGTGGATGGGTGTGGTGGGGTGGCTGAGCCACATGGGACCCACGCTGGGCTCGCACTTCCCACTGCATCGATGCCCGTAGCCTCGGCTGGCCTCAAGCTATACTTCCTGGGCTCCCACGGAGTCGCTGCCCCCTTCTGCTCTCCCTGTGGGGCCCCGTGTCCTCCCATCTCTGCAGATGTGCTGTGCTCAGCTCTCCCCGAAAGCCTGCATGCCCCCGCCCCCGCTTTCATTGACTCACACTTCCGGGTTGCAAGGACCAAGCCCTTGGCCCTCTTTCCACTCTGGCTCCATTAGTGGCTATCCCCCCACTCCCCCACCCCGTCCTTTTTAATTTTTAATCACCATTGTCTGCTCACCTTTGTTTTACCCATGACATCTTCAATTTAAACAGGATCCAAGAGGTTGATGTGGACAGTTTTCTTTTTAGCTTAAGTGACTGCAGCTCATTGAGTTGTTAATTATGCAGGGAGGTTTGCATGGCTGAGGCTGGTGATTTGAATATGTTCTGATGTCAGGCCTGTGTCTGGGCGGTGGAGCTTGTAAAAGGATTATGATGATGTATATATGGTTCATGGCTAAGTGAGCTAATGAAGGGGCCTCATTTAATCAAACACAATTAATTAAATTAACTTATGATATTAACCCATCTTTCTGTGCATGTATAATTTATATTAATTGATTTGCTGCATTCAAATTGACCAATCAGATGGGTTGCTGACAGCCTAAGGAAGAAGGAGGTGTCATTAGCATTACTTTGATGCAAACCATAATTGATGGGTCAGTGTGTTTTAGGGATGTAGCAAAAGCTTGGCTAATTGTCATAAGAAGTTGAAATTGATTGTGTCTGCATTAGTACATAAATTTAAATTGATTAATGTTTTGTTCTAAAATTAATGTCCATGCTGGGTGGTGATACAATGCTTTATTTATTGGATTCATTAATGCAGTCTAAGGAAAAAATAGTGTTGAAGTTGGCTGAGAGGAGGTGGTTGACAACACTCCAATGGAGCCATCGTGGCATCACAGCGTCCCCACACCCGCCCTCTCCTCAGACACGTTCGCGCACAAAAGCTGCTAGTGAGACCATCCAGGCCCGGCATTTAATTAAAACTCTTTTACAGACAATTACGATAAAAAGTGCCCTAAATGAGGTGAATGGTGTGGGTGCTGGGTGACAGGGCAGGGGAGGGGGTGTCTTCTTGAAGCACCATCACTTCCCATCACTTCCCGGTGGAGGCTTGGGTGTTAAACGTCATCACAATTTATACCAACCTCCTCTACAAAAAAAAAAAAAAAAAAGAAAGAAAGAAAGAAAAAAGAAAAAAAGAAAAGAAAAAAAATGCTCTCAAACTTGCTTGAATTGCAATTTATACTTTACAGCCAATTGACAGAGATCATGAAATCTAAAATCACAGACGCTTTATTAGAACATACAATTTAAGCCTAGGCTGCATTTTTCATAGATGTTCTTACATGGTGATTTTTATCCTGAAGATTCTCTAGTTAGTGTCATTTGAAACCTGCGTGGATTCATGTTTTAAAAACCGACATTTGATTCGGTGGATTTTTTTGAACTTGGCCAATTTTAAAGAATAGCTGCTAAGACCACTCACCATTCATAACAGGACCTTGAGTTCACACATTACTCAAAACACAAATTCATTGTGAAGGAGGGAGAGTTGGAGATGCACTGGAAAGTCCGTTTAATTCATTTATCTCCTTTCTTCTTACCCAGGAAAGCTTAACATCTGCTTCTTATAAACTGATTTAAATAGAAAATGTGTAATGCATCCTTTTACCAAATGGTTCTTTTTTTTTTTTTTTTTATTGATGGAATAAAGCAGTTCGGCTCTTCTGTTTTTACTAAGTGCATTCATGTTTTCAGAAATGGTACATCTCCGTTTTCACAAGGAAACATTTCGAATCTCACACACCAGAGAGAAGATTAGAGATCTCCCTCTTGGCGGCCTCCTGGAAGCAGGCAAAGTATTATTTACAGGCAGCTTTTTGAGTCTAAAACAGTTGAATTATATTCAAATATCACTCCATGTGGTGGCACTATCGAGTAACAAACAATAATTGGTTCTCTGAAAGTAACTTCTTAACTTTCGCTATCATAGTCATGGATGCAGGGTGCTCGCTCGCTCTCGCAGATTTTAAGGCCCGCCGTTCAAAACTCGGTCGTATTACTTGGAGACACCCACGATGGGCTCTGTCATCACGGCAATCCGCGTGCGGTGCATGGGGAAATGAGGTTCTTATTACTTGTTTAAATTATGTTGAGTGCTGTTGCTTTATATATCCGAGATTTATATATGCCTCTATAGGCTGCCCGCATAAAATATATTCGTATATGTGTCAGCTTATTAAACAGCCAGCAAAATCTAGCATGAGTTTGAATATTACCACGTTCTGAGTCTCTTCAAAATGGAAATGTGAAACATTTCATTGCTTATTCCTTCGGAAAAATCACAAATAAAATCTGCCTTATAAAGAAAAAAAACCTCGTTTCTTTCAAACACACAATTTAGAGGAAGAGCTCTTTTCTCTAATACTAGATTATTTGCAGTGGTTGGTGTGTGCGTGTGTGGGGGGGTGTGGACCAGCAGCTTCCTGAGGCCTGGCTGGGGGTGCTGGGGGGGAGCCGTGCGCTGTCAATGCCGGCTAATGCCTCAGGAACACAGCCCGGCCGGCAACGGCTGCAGATTTACACTGCGAGCCTTTATAGCATCATCACTTAAAAATTTGGCTCTTTTTTAGAATTATTGTGCAGCATCTTGTGTGCAGCCTCTGATGTTACTTGGAAGCACAAAAGGAGAAAAACTGCGGAATCTTCCTGCGTATTGGCAACAGCAGAATTCAAATGAATATCTCGGGAATCATGGTCTTAAATTTAAATATTTGCCAGCATTTCTTAAGGTTGGGAAGGTAACAAAGATAGTGATTTAAAATAATATTGTCTTAATTTAGCAGTTTTGTGAATGGGTCACAGATGTTCTAAGGGAAAATTAACATTGTTTTGTTAGAAAAAAAAAAGCACTTAACTCTATGCAGAATGTGGTGGCAGTTGGAATAATTATTTTGCTAATCAGGTAGTGGGTTTATCCTGAGGCAGAGCAGGGCTCCTTCCCAGACCCTCCGTGCAGGGAAGGGTTGTGTGGCTGGGAGACGTGGGAGACGCTGTGGGGGACAAGCGAGCCGGCTAGCCACTTGCTCAGCAACCCCGTGCGCTGCCGGGACGGGGACCTGGGGCCTGGATCAAACGCTCCGTATTGGGCACAATGCGCTCACTTGCTGCGCCACAAAGGCCCAGAGCCACACGGCCGTGTGTCAGGCACGGCCATTCATCGTCACGTCTCTGGCCCACGGCCTGCACGTCTGTCTCCTGCCCAGGCCAGAGCAGCTCTGCCAGCGGTAGGTGTCACTGCAGACAGTGAGACGGGGAAGCGACTTCCAGAGTCCAAGAGGCAGGATTGTCATAAAACACCGGCGGAGGAGAATGGGAATATTTTTTAACATGTCTTGGCTGGTGAGTTATTACGGTGTGACGATCAAGTGGAAATAAAACCACTCTTGAAATCCTCTCTTGTGGATTGAAGCCTGATGGTGTGCACCGGGGGGTGGCCTGAATGCTCTTAGGCACCCGGCCTATCTCTGCTTCCACCTCTTCTTCTGGAAGGGTCCGGTCTAGCATGTCAAACAGGTGTGTCACCAAGCAGGACATGGGCTATACGCCGATCTGGACACACTATAAAACCAGTTAGAGCTTGGGTTGTACATCTTTAATGTACCACAAAGCTCTCCCTGAGTCACTTTTTCGGGCCTCCATGTAAGAACTTTCCAGAAAGAGAGGAACATCGCTCTTAAAGGATGGAGATGCCACCGTTACTTGCTTATTTTTAGGGACACGTCACAAATGTGTAAGAAATTTCTTCCTAGCACATGCGAGGCTGTCCGAGTAATCATCACAGCAGTTTTATCGTGGGCGCTGGGGGTTCGCGTAAGACGCCGGCCCCTGCATGTGGGACTCCCAGTACCCCCACGGCCCAAACACCCTGACTTCCAGCGAGCCCTGTGGGCTGGCATGCAGGCGTGCTTTGCCCACAGACGGTCCGCATCTCCTTGGTTCATATTTTCCCCGTGCTTTACGGCTAAGTCTCGGTTCCTGATTCAGCCTGTGACCTCACACGGCCTGCTGAGGCTCGTGCCGGGCCGAGGCGTGGACGAGGATGGCCCGGTGTCAGGCTGCTGCCGGCTCCTTGCCATTTCAGGTCATCTCTGGAGGTGGGACTGCGTGTTGTCAGAGGTTGACTTCCCTGAGCCACGCCTACTGTTTGCTCAGAGATGTTAGCAAAGCGGGTCATCTTGTCCTCAGCCTGGCGACACTTTGAAGTGACCAGTTCCTTCCCGTTAACTAAAACTCTGAATTCCGTTGTGTCTTCTCCTATGTCAGAAACAGAAACTCTCTGACGCCCCTCTGGCCCGCGGCACGGGTTAGCCTGACGCCACGCAGATGGCAGGCTGGGTGCTAAGATGACTCCGAGGTGGTTTTCGGCCTCTCCTTCCAGTCAACTTTTGCACATGCACCAGCAACAGACCAAGGAAGCACAGGCTTGTACTTCAGATACATTTGAATAAATCAATAACCAGGAAAGATCTACATAAATTAAAAAGTGCTTGTAAATGTACAAATATGCCCTGCCAGAAAAAGTACCTGTGGTGCCAAAATCTGTCCTGGGTGTTTTGTGCTCACATAAATACCTGCCTGCTCTTAAAACCTTCATTCTCAATTGAAATGTTAACTTTAGGAAAGGGGAGGCCGCCACAGGCATCGTAAATAACCCAGATTCCATGTCGAATTCCATGTTGGATTTAAACTAGTCTGATGTAGGAACAGAAACTTAGATTTTGAATTTCATGTTGTGACATTGCATCAAAGGTCAACAGTCATGGCGATCCCTGAGGTGGCCCGTTTTTATTACCACAGACGCCGTCAGTCCAGTTGCGCCACGTCCATGATGGGGCCACTGTAATCACTTGCTTCCCCGCTTGTGTAGCGGGGAAGATCTTCATTTCTCAGCTACGAGGAGTGATACGCGAGGTTGGTTAAATGTCCGGAGGAGATTTACTTCCACGTGTTGGTAATACCACGACAATTCATTTGCAGAGCTTACGTGGAGGAAGAGCTGGCTTTGAACGGCCCTTGTGATTCTTTCCTCATCAGTCTTAGCCGTGTCTTATTTATAACTCTCGAGTTGCAATATTATTTTAAGCATTTCTGATATTTCCAGAAATTGATTTTTTTTGAATCAAGTGTAACAAAATAAGCTCACAGGCTGTAAGAAGCCCAATGGATTTCGAAGGTACGTGTGCAGCAAGGCAGTGACGCCTCTGTCTTTGGAGACAAGGTCCCGGGGGTGCTCCCTTCCGAGAACCTCTATGTAGCATTTTCTTCCCAGGTTGCAGAAGAGGGCAGGCTGAGCTCCACTATTAGCAGAAGCTCTGTAAGAAGTTAAAAAAAATAATATTTTATTTTATAAATGCTGACAAGCTGATAAAGCTAGACATGCCCTGTGCTGTTAAAAACTCGAAACAAAAGCAAACCAGCAGAGAAGGCATTTTGAGTGGCATTTTTTTTTTATGCCTCCTGCAGGGGGAGAAAAAAAAAGACTATGATTTGCTGGAGGTAAAAACAGTGATACAGTTTGGGAATATTACAACCAGTAATGCTGCCACTTTTTCTAATGACGTATCCTGCATGCTGGTCCATCTTTCCGTGTTTGATGTTGTAACATTTACAAACAGCGGGAACCGTGGACGTGAGTGAAGGTCCCGACTCTGAGGGCCATGCCATTCCCACGCACGCCTGTGTTACACCGGGCCCCATGGGGTCTTCCCTGGGGGCCTAGGAATACGTCCCCTGGCACTGAACTCTGCAGATGCCTTCAGGAAATGCCATCCCTGCCGCTCCAAAATTATTCTCCAGTGGCCGAGCTCTCCTGTATTGATTTCACAAAGAAACTTCTCTCTCCAGCCATGTTATTTCCTTCAAGAATCTCATGCTAAGTGTCCACGTTTTCAGCTGTGAAAAATGTGTTTCCAGTATGCACAACAAGCATGGGAGGGTCTTCGGGCAGCTGGGAGTGACGGCCAGGTCGGGGCGGACCGTGCCAGGGCATGTTGCAGCGCAGACACACGTCAGGAGGATGCTTCCACTGATGATGAAATGGGAAACCCACGCCTCAAGAGAATCACAAAATCATAAATCTGTATGACCCCAATACAGAAATGTTCACATTTAAAAATCAAATTTGAATTCCACAAATTCATGTCGGGAGTACATGTGTATTTCTGAGCCTTATGGACAAAAAAGACAGCATTGGAATTTCCCCCTAACTCGTCAATGTTTTGACGTACACAGGAAAAAAAAAAACCCACAACATTTCTTCAACTAATACCTGGTCAGTGTAATATCCAATGAGGCTTGTGTTTACTTCCAAGCACCATGGCTGGGGAGCAAGGGAAGGGCTTAGTCCCAAGTGTAGAAACTGGTTTTCTGTATAAATTGGCCCCAAAGGGAAACTTTCCAGATTGGTTTCTCATTACTGGACACGATCCAGTCAAAATCATATTTGTTCCTCTGTCATGTTCCTTTAGCAGGGTGAGTTCAGTAGAGGGAACAGGTGCCCTGCGTATTGATCAGGGATTGTGGCAAAGAGCTGTTATTAGATGTCGGAGGCCACCAGGAAGGCGTGAGGGATGGAGAGCGTGTGCGGCGGGTTATTGATGGGGGCAATAAGGTGCTGCGGGGCTGCGGGGCCGCATGGGAGCAGAGCTGGCTGCCCGCCGCCGCACGTCTGCGCGGGGAAGAGACAACATGAAGAAGCATGGCGCACGGCTCCTCACCTGGCAGAGTTATTAAGTTCATTGAAGGAAGATGAACGGCTCCAATATGTTAAACACTGGAGGCAGTTCAGAGGGAGCTTGCTGTCACGAGGAGCGCCATTGTGTGCCGAGCTCGGGCAGCCTTTCTTCATTTTGTCCTTCTGCACTGTTGGCTGCTCTCGCTCCGGCCGCCCCTCTGTGCTAGCTGTCTGCACAGGCCTTGGGAGAGCAGAGAAACGCAGCCTCTCTGCAGGAACTGCTGTGCCTCTCATTTCTGAAAGGTGCTGATTGCCTGGGAGTCAAGTAAGAGCCAGCATTGGTGACTGAGCGCTCATGCAGCATCAGTGCTCGTGTAGTAGCAATACTGGTGCAGCATCAGTGCCTAGGCAGCATCAGGGCTCACGCAGTATCAAGTCTCGTGCAGCATCAGTGCTCATACAGCACCAGAGCTCATGTGCAGGCCTCGTACCCCACGCGGTCAGCCTCTGTGCACACGAAGGCCTGCTGTCTTTCCCCTCCGTGCTTCAGACTGGCATGAAGTGTCAGAGCTTCACCAGCATCACATGGAGCCCAAATGCACAATTTTCCGTTACCCTAACATGATTAATTTGAAAGCCAGAAATGGGGCAGTCCGGGTGGCTCAGCGATTTAGCGCCGCCTTCAGCCCAGGGCCTGATCCTGAAGACCCAGGATTGAGTCCCACGTCAGGCTCCCTGCATGGGGCCTGCTTCTCCCTCTGCCTGTGTCTCTGCCTCTCTCTCTCTCTCTCTCTCTCTCTCTGTCTCTCATGAATAAATAAATAAATAAAATCTTAAAAAAAAAAAAAAAAGAAAGAAAGAAAGCCAGAAAAGTTAAGAAAATAATTCTACATTTTGCTGGAGTCCGGAGAGCTCTAAATTAAGAGACAGGCAACTCTCAATATAAACTTTCCTTCAGGGTTCAACTTCCTTCCTGTGTGGAAAGGTCACAGCATGATTCTGGGTTTTGAATCCTACTATGGGGTTATGACATTTTAAGGGATGTTTGCAAATGTACGTGCTACGCCGCCCTCTTCAGAACAATATTTGAGTTAGACATCTGAATCAGGCTACCTGCTTCCCTTGGCATGCATGTAGGGTGTGGAGCAGTGCCTGGGCTGCACATGCCAGGCCCGCCAGGTGCTTGGAGCATCCTCCATCCTCCTCGGGTCTGGTTTCCCACCAGTATGGCCAACCACTCAGGCCACCTGTTTACCTCTGTACTTGCCCCGGGCAAGGGCCACCTGTTCCTAGAGGTGGTTGCCTCAAGAGCTCACAGTTCCTCAAAACTAGGTTCCCCTAAGCAGCCAGTCCCCAGGCAGCACGAAAGCTGGTGCCTCACGTGTTCCATTTTCTTCCAGATGGGCTTTCGGGGTCATCACACAGCAGCTTCCTGAACATGCATTCCGCCCTGTGTGTCCTCCCCACCTTGTATTTTGACCGAGTTGGACAGAGCAGTGTTCTAATTTGCAGTAGTATTTGGTCTTAGTTTTTTTCATTTACTTAAAAAAAAAGTATCTGAAGTGAAATACCATGAAAGTGGTGAAGCCATTTTGGAGGGCATCAGTACCCGATCCCGAAGGGCGATGCCTTCCTTCTGCCCCTGTCACGGCAGCGGAGCCCGCGGAGGGAGGCTCTTCCACGCTGGCCACAGCCCCGCTCCAATAAACCAATTTAACGCCATTTTCTGTCCTAACAAAAATAAAACTTGTCTCTGCTCAGTGAACCTGAGAGCAGCAACTCTATTTAAAAACATTTATCTCCAACATTACTTAACCACCATACAGACGGGGCCTACAACTGGCGCAGCGAGTGCTCTAATTAAGGTGCCAGGCAGGAGCGCAGGTGGATGAATCACCACCGCGAGGCACCGCAATAACCAGGAGGCCTGAGAGCCCAGCCCGCAGATCGGGGCGCGGTGGGTGGGCGGGCACCCCATGGCCTGGGGAGCGGCACACGACACAGTGAGTCCCTGCCAGACTCCGCTCACCTTGGGGAGCTGGGCCTGCGGATAGCAGGGCTCATTGAGGTGCTGACACAGCCTGCAAGCCAACGGATGTTATTTGACTCAAGTATGGCTCGTATCGCAGGATATGACCTTCATAATCAACAGGTGGTGACAGCTGGGACGTCTGTCCTCTCATTGATACCGTGTACTGCCCTATCTCTTCCTGAGCTGGGGGTTTTGGACACGCACCTTCTTCCCTCGGCATCCCTGGTGACGGGTGCTTGACAGTTAGCACCCGGTTCAGGGCGTGCTTGCCAAACCAGGCCTCCCTGACCCCCACTCCACCCCTGTGCCCTCCACCACGTCCAGGCTGTCAGAGCGCTCGGGCTGCCGGATGCCCATGAGGGGCCTGCTGGCCTTCCCGCTCACAGCCTGTCTCCCCAGCACACGGGGTGCCCATGCCCAAGGGACCTGTCCAGGCTCCTGTACACTGGGATGCGTAGTCTCTAACACTGCCTGACATGGAGTAGGTGCTCAGTAAACCTTAGTTGAGCGAAGGAAAGAGTCATTTAAAATTTTTTTTTTTTTTTAAATTTTATTTATTTATGATAGGCACACAGTGAGAGAGAGAGAGAGGCAGAGACATAGGCAGAGGGAGAAGCAGGCTCCATGCACCGGGAGCCTGATGTGGGATTCGATCCCGGGAAAGAGTCATTTAATCTGTGATTTAAACCTACCCAGTGGGTGACATGATCCCCATTCTATACCTGGTGAGGGGAGGGACCTCAAGGTCAGCCCTCCTCTCTTCCATCCTCTGCTGTAAGACTCACCATGGTCCCCTTCCCCAAGCCCTAGACATTTGGTCCCACTGCATTCTCCACTTTGACCATGCTCTTGTGCTGTGGGGTCTGTCGTTTTGTCCTGTAAATACCGTAAGGTAGAAACCCAATGCAGGAGCAAGGCTTAGTGGTTTTATTGAGTGTGTGATGAGAACCTTGGACCATCCGTCCATGAAACAGCCTCTTTAACATTCAACAGACACAAAGAAGTATCGAGGGGTGGAGTTGGGTTTCTGCTCAGATTCGGCCCCGCACGCTGTCCCATCCCCTGCTCTTGCAGCTGGTGCTGCTTTCACCTCTGATCCGGGCATGACATTGGCATGACAGGCCCCTCACACATCTAAGTCCATCTTACAGGAATCTCACAATCGTACAACAATTTCTTTCTTCCATGAAATTTTCACTACTCTAATTTTCTTAGGAAAAGAAAAAGAGTCTCTGTCTCTCTACAATGACTTTAAATATATATATATATATATATATATATATATATATATATATATATATCATATTTTTTGTTAATAAAAAGCAAAAAAGTACCTGACCCAGGTCTACTTGGTTTAGGGTACCTTGGTTTAGTGTTTAGGGTACCTGCGGCCTGTCTCTGCACACAGGTGGTCACATGTCGCACACATGTGCACACAGCATTAATTCTTCACTGTGCCTTCCCACTTAGACTTCTATCTGGAGCATTGACTGCGTGTTTCCTAAGAATCTTACAAACTGTGATGTTGAAGAGCTTAGGCATTGTCGTGACCAAAGTCTTTAACCTGTTACCATCTTCCTCTTGTGAATGTCACTTGTTCCTTATGACTGTGCACCGTTCACACCCTCAAACACTGTATTTGGGGACGCCTGGGTGGCTCAGCGGTTGAGTGTCTGCCTTTGGCCCAGTGCATGATCCTGGAGTCCTGAGATCGAGTCCTGCATCAGGCTCCCTGCAGGAAATCTGCTTATCCCTCTGCCTGTGTCTCTGCCTCCCTCTCTCTCTCTGTCTCTGTCTCTGATGAATAACTAAATAGAATCTTTAAAAAAAAAAAACAAAAACACTGTATTTGTTTGTAAGAGACAGTGAGGCTTCAGAGGCAAGTGTGTGAGGGATCCGACGTGCAGCCGAAGCCCATGAGGGTGGATGGCGGCTGAAGCCACCGAGTTCCTGGGCCTGGTGCCGGGGAGTGTTGCAGCCCAGCAGCCGGCTCTGGGCGCCACTTGTGGGGTATCCTCTGCCTGCCATGCAAAGGAGGCCCAAGGACCCCCGGCAAGCCCCAGGGTGCACGGCGTTCATCTCCAGAAACACAAGTGATGACCTACCAAGCTCCTTACAGACACTCACCACTTCCAAAGTCACGGATTTCCTTTCAACTCTAAAGAAATGTGCTGACCAGAGCTGCTTCATGCTGAGCTGTGTCTCCTTCATCCATGTGCCACTCTGTCCCCGGGGACAGCCCCACCCCCCCATGCCAGTTGTCCCAACAGCCCTACCAACACCCAGCACTTGATCCTCCAGGGGACTGCAGGAACCGAGTTACACGTGTGTGTCTTCCCAGGCTCGCTCAGGTGGCTCTGGTCACCTGCGTCACACTCCAGCGCGGGACATGGTCCTGTCCAGGAAATGGGGGCGGGTAGGAAGGCAAAGGGAGGTTTAAAGGAAAAACAGAAACACCGGAAACAAAACCCTAATGTTCACAGGGGTTAAGACGGAGCACCCCCGAGAAGGAATCACCACGTGGGCATGCAGTGACCCCGACGCCAGCTATCTGCCCGGCTCCGTGCACATGGGGCTGCGCGGGGCCGTGCAGGCAGGTGGTGGTCCCGGCAGACGCCGTGCCGCCGGCTGGGAGCTCAGCTCCACGTGTGTCCTGAGGGCAACTTCCCGCTAGAGGCGTTCTCATTTATCTGAGAGTGGACATGTGCTCCCGCACGGTGTAACATACGTGCCCACTGCCCCATGAGGTCTGCCTTCATGGATTCAAACCAACAGATAGGATGGGGATGGAACTGGGCACAGTTTCAGGAGTGAGAAGCAGACGGGACCCCGCGGCCACCACCTGCCCACCCTGAGGTCTGCAGAGGGTGCAGCGTGCGACCTGACCCAAGGGCACTGACACACGCTGCCAGGATACTTCCAGGATTGGGACTGCGTCCCCATATACGAAGTTGAAGGCTAAGTTAAGCATCATTAATATGGCTGGAAAAGAGGCCCTGAGCAGTCTCAGTTTACCCAGGGAATCCGAAGCAGGCAAGTTACCTGTGTGTTTCACACGGGCCGCCGTCACCGCCTATGGACCCTGGGGGAGACGACGGTTCTGTCGATGAACACGAAATTTCCACGAAGGCTACTGATAACTTACAGCAAAAGTCGGCTGCTCAGATCAGGATACCCTAATGCCTTTACTGAAATATTCTGAATTTAGCGAAGATGTATCTCCATGTCCCTGTTTTATTGCTTTCTTCATTTTAATTGTTGATCCTTTCGAGAACCTGATGAACCTACAGATCTTTCCGAAAATGGGCACCAGGTACACACACAGCACAGCGTCTGGGAAGCAGTGGCATCCACCCAGCACCAAGCTGGGGTCTGTATGGCAGTTCTGCACACTCACCAAGACCACTCCCTGCCCCATGCAAGACTTGTTCTCACAGGTTTATACCCTTGTCAGAATGCCAGAAGATGCGTCCCTGAGAGACAACGGGGCTTTTGGCTGTTGCCCCTCCCACTCCTGGTCTGTCACCCTTCCCGGGGTCCCTCTGGCGCCAATGGCACTAATGCTGGCCCCGGTGCCCAAGAGGGGTCCCGCGAGTGTACTGTCTGGCCTCCTTCCGTCTGCTTCCCGTTCCCGGGAAGCCGGCTGCCCTCACCTGCCTCTTCCTGAGACTTCCCCCTTCGGGATGGTCCTTTTCTGTCAAGACATTGACATTTTCACGTTTCTTTTACTTTTTTGTTGTTGTTGTTGGGGGTGGGTTGTTTGACACAGGAGGGGACTATGGGATACACTGTGTTCATTTATGGGAACAAGTAGGATAATGTTGTGCCCAAGACTGCGAATCCCAGAAACCAACCGAGGAGCCGACGCTGATGCAAGCACAGGAGGGTTTATTTACAAGCTCGAGCTTGGGTCCAAGTACACCCGACACAGCGGAGCCGGGACTTGGACCCCGAGGTGGGTTCCAGCTTAGTTTTATGGGCTGGTCTAGGGGACCTCCAGAAGGAGGGGAGCAATTTCTCAAGTTCTGTTTAGGTTCTGATATGGGGCTTTCAAGGGCGTTGAGCTCTGTTCTCATTCTAATATGGGGCTTGACTGAAGTAGGGTAAATTCCAGCTCTTATTCACAGGGGCCTGAGATGGCTGTACTTGTGCTAACGCTGAATTTAAGGTGGAATGGCTTTAATTTTCTCAGCCTCCACAATAATGGGATCCAGGATGACGGGACTTCTGTTACAAATACAAGGGAGTCCACATCAACGTGTCTTGTACAGATTTTGAAATTTATCAAGAAATTTAGAAATAATCGAGTTCCAAGTGCTGCAGGCACTCATGACGTGATGTCACAGCATCGATTTTGTGCCTGTGCTCGGCACACAGGAAGACTCAAAGTTGAGCAAGGATCCGACGACAGCCCTGAGTGACTGCACAAGGCTGAGTTTGCAGGAGGATGACGCATTGCTCCAATGCTTGGCATTTATGATTTTTGCTTCTTCTTCCCCCATTTCTTCCTTTCCTGGAATGAAACACAGAGTTTCTGAGATTAACCCCCCAGGCTTTTAAGGCAAGTTGTTCTAGAGACTCCCTGAAGTGAAGAACTGCATTTGTCCTTGGAGCTCTGGAGAAATGCCTCAGATCTGGCCGCCCTGGGCCCCCACGGCAGGTGGCAGGTGGGCACACGTGATGCCCCCACCCCAGGGCGAGTGTCCTACCTCAGGCTGCTCCCTAGCTACAAAGCTATGGGGTGCGTTTGTCTCAGGTATCCTACCTGCTGCCCCAAGTTCTGATCTCCGCGGGTTGATCAGAGCCACAGGCCCTGGCTCATTAAACAGTAGATGCCAAGAGAATGACTTGTAAATCATATTGATATGTCAATAAAAGAATCTCACATTATTCTCGCCAATCCTTGATAGGATGGAAGCAAAACTCTGGATCGCTCTGCTGCATCATTTAGGACTTGGAGTCATTCGTGCGTCCATCTGTTCCCTCACCTACTCATTCCATGAACTTCGGTGACCATGACCTCCTGGGCCAAGCCCTCCCCACCCCCGTCCAAAAAGGTGCCACAAGCCCCAGGCCTCCAGGAATTCCCATCTCGCATCTCCTGGGTTCCCAGGAGCTGCCGGCAGCTTTAACAAAGAAGGGATCTGATAAAGGAATTCATGATGAGGTGTTAATTACTGATAAGTACTTAATGTGCTACTCCTCTTAAGATTTTTGCATTTTAATAGGACCAATTCCTTAACTGCAAGGAGTGAATTTCTAATGTTGGTCGCTCCAGGGTGTTAAAAATGAAATTTAGGGGGAATAAGGGCATTTCCAGCATAATCCAAGAAGCATTTCCAGCACTTACTCTGTACATGATTAAGACTGGATCTCTTTTATATACATTTGTAATAGATGAAAAATAAACCACATTGCAAATCCCTTTTTTTTTTTTTTTTAGCTTAAACCATGTACCAAGTTTTTGGTTCAAATTGTGTAGGATAAGTAAAACTTAAATTGCATTCTATTAACCATTTGGAGTAAACTTCTGTAAGCATAGTTATATTGAAATAAAGTGTTAAAAAACAAACAAAAAGACTGGATTTCTAAACTACATGAACATCTTAATAAGGATTGTAGTATTCACTCCTACCCCATCATAAACAGTCAATTGAATGCTGGTTTTATACTACAAAGGTGAGAGGTTGACAGTCTCCAGGGAGGGTGTGACCCGATATGATTTTGATCATTTAGGGAAGAGGCGGTATTACCATCACCTGGGTAAGCATAGCACAAGGAAGATACAAAAGTGGGGAGAAGGCCCAATGGAGAAGGGCCATGCTTCCACCGTGTGCTGCTGAGCAGGTGTGAGCGGAAGGCCGGGACGCCCTGGAGAGAGCCAGAGGGCTGCTCCGGGCGTCCTGATCTTTAAGGATCCCGTCTCAGGTAAGTAATTCTCTCTCTCTGTTTTAAATCCAGATGCCCGTTTTAAAGATGGGGCCAGGGAAAGCTGAAAGGACCCAACTGTGTCAGAACGTGTCACCGGGCTTGCCTGTGCCCTGGAAGCCCCGCATGGGTATCTCCAGCAGGAGCCCTGGCCTTGGGGCCTCCCGCTCGCCCGCCACCCGGGGCATCCCTTCTGACCTCATGCTGCCGATGTGTGACCCCAGGGAGAAGCAGGCTTCTGCCACCATCTGGCTGCCAGGGGCCCGTGTCTGGCTGCAATGGCTCCCTCCTGGCGCAGCTCGGGGAGGGGGGGTGTTCTCTCCACGAAGTGCCCAGGGCTCAGCCAGCCCAGCCTTAGATTCAAATGCTTCTGTTTTAGGAAGCCAAGGACAGAAGAGCTGGGGATGATGGGCAAGGGGAGAGGGGTGACCAGGGAAGATGGACAGGGATGGGGACATATTCCTAAGGGAAGTGTGGGGGGAGGGCGGATGCAGAGGAGCCTCGGCCTGGGCCTGTATGTCGGCGCAGCCTGGTCCCCATCTTCCTCAGGGGCTCAGCCCCATCCCGACTGCTGGCAGCCCCAGCCCACTGCAAAGAAGAGCTCCTGCGCAGACCCCAGGGAGCCGGTCACTCTGCATGCACCATCACGTCCGATGTTCACTATCTTACTTCGCACGCACATCATCTCCTGCCAACAACTGTTGAGGAAGAGAAAATACTGTTCCTGAGCATCCCGGGTTTTATTGCTCAGGACCCACAGGAAGAATCCAGGTCATTTTAAACTCCCTCCTGGGTTCCACAGGTGCGTAATTAGCAGAAGGGAATCTGAACAGGAGTGGGTTCAATTGGGTATCTCCTTATTACCCAAGATGTTTCATTTCTCATTATAAGGTAACTAAGACTGGGTGACCTAAATTAAAACAAAAATCAACAGCAAATTAGCTAAGTTCAAAGAGAAAATGTGACCCGCTGTGCGCTGTGTTAGAGCGAGTGGAAACCACCTGCTCTTACAGGGTGATGGGGAGTGAGCTGTCTGCAGGGCCTGGGAGGACGCCCCCCAGGAAGCTCCTCCTCCCCCATGATTGGGCACCTCTGGGCTTCTGCTCCATGCTGACTGATTCCTTTACGAACATGTCTCATGATCTGTAATCCCATTGTTCGGTTACCGAGTTTCGACTCATTTAGCACTTTGTACCCTAGAGATTTTAAAGACCACTGAGTATGGGGACCCCTCACCCATGTCTCAACAAGCCAGGTGCCATCAGCAAATAGGAGTCTTTAAAAATTCCGTTTTATAAATAAATTAATTAATTAATTAAAATAAAATAAAATAAAAATAAAATTTCATTTTATGTCTTTAACAGCCTGTTATTGAGGATTTCTTTGTGATGAATTCTTGTTTGTAAGGTATGTGCATGTTTTTTCACGTGTGTGTCCATGTAGGGGTGTGAGCTGTGTGTGTGAGAATAAGTAGGTTAAGAGAAGCATGAATCTGACCTGTAGTTCTGCCCGGCCAGTCTTTTTCCAGGTGGGCCCCACCCTCAGCCCAGCTGCAGTTCTGGAGATGGAGGCACACAGGTGAGAGGTCACAAGTGGGAAGCAGATGCATGCAATCCCTCCCAAGCTGTTTTGTCCCATCCCTGACGTGAGGACACCAGTACCCATTGGGCGGTGGTTATAAGGCTCAAAGGGAGGGGAGAGTTGAAGGTGCTCACAGGTACAGGCTCCCAGGTGCCACATGGGGAAGCTCCAGGGCTGTCCGGACCACGTGGTGACCATAGTCTGCAGTGTCATACTACCTGTCTGGGACTTGCTAAGAGAGTATATCTTAAAGGTTTTCATCACAAGAAGTGAAAGGTTCTCATCACTAAAATTAGTGTGGTCGTGTCCCTATGTACACACACATCCCACATTGCGCCCTTTAAACTTGCAAACATTAGATGCCAGTTATACCTCAGTAATGTTGGTTGACAAAAATAAAGATAAAAATAAGAAGAAGCAGAGGATGGAAACAGCCCAGTGCTGGTGCTCAGGAACTTTTGGCCACAAGTCCCCCGGTTACTGTGGCCATGTGCCCCGTATCCCCAGGCTGTGGGCCCCAGGGTGGCATGCACGCACCTATGGGGAGCTAAAGGTTGGCAGAGAATACAAGTTGGCTCCAGCCACACATGGCCCTGGGAAGGTCTACAAACCCCACTGACGAGCTCTGCGGGAGTTTATGTGGAAAGCTGAAGCAATTTTGCTTATGAAAAGTCCTAAATTACTGCTAATGGTCCAATTAACCTCCCAAAGATCCATGCATGCATCATGAGGATCCCACCACCTTTTCCTGAAGGGAACTGTGAGCTGCTCCCCCCTCGCCCCAGGGTCTGGACCTGGCTTCCCCAGGGGCAGATGCTGGGCCCTGGGGACTTGACGACCCAAGAGAAGTCCCCAACCTCAGGGAGCCTCAGGTTACCTCGACCATCTATTCCCACATTATTATAATGCATTTTAAGAAGTAGTCTTATTCCGAAGTGGAACAACACATGCACGCAAGTAGGCGGAAATCCACATGAAGGAGGACTTTATTTTGAGGAGCTACAACACCGCAAATACAAATAAAAACACTGCTGATGAAGAACATGATGAACCCCAAGGGAAGAGTCAGGGGGACTTGGGGACATGGGTCACCCCGCTGGGGCCCCGTGGCTCGCGGCCCTGGCCTGCATCCTTCCCAACTCCTGCAACGCCGGGTACAACCTGTGGCCCCTAGTGACTTCATTCCTTTCTCTTTAAGAACGAGATTTCAGGGAACAGTGGTCAGCAGGCCACGCCGCGTGCCCTCCAGCGTGACTGAGGGCCACAGTGTTTTATTTCCTGATGTTTCTCTGTATGGGCGGCTCTGTTTATCCTTCTCCACCAGCGCTTTGCTGTTTAATAAAATTGGGCCCAATGAGGCAGAGCCTGTGCCCAGAGAGGCTCATTCATCTTTATTCGATCCCTGCCTGACGCCGGAGTTGCCCTGTGACACAGGTTGGGTCCTGGTGTGGCTGTCACCCCTCGTTTGCACACTCACGTTCCTTCGAATTGCCTTCCTCGGGTCAAATCCGGATGATTTGTGCCAATTCCATGGGGCGCAGACTGGAACGTCCTGTACCTTTCTACATGGCTGTCCTCGTACCGTCTCGCACATCCCCAGCTACCGCGTCTGTCAAAACAGTATTTTTTCCCACCTCCGTTGCACTTTGATAGAGATACAAGGGGTGGAGGTCTCAATTATGAAATATCACGACACCATGCAGCGTCCCGCAATAATTTCCTGCTGCTGTGCGTGGGTCCCCAGGCCGCTGGGAGCCACTCTTCAGGCAACCCGTGGGCAAGGGTACGGAGGAGCCAAGGGGGGAAGTGGGGGCAGGGAAGTCAGTACAGATGCTCTCTGCATTCAGCCCGACTGTGGCTGCACACCTGCGTGGCTGCTCAGGTGGCCGCCCTTCAGGGCTGCACTTCTTCAGCAAATCCTTATTTCAAACAGGAGGAAGGTTCAGAAACAGGGTCCTTGTTTGTTTAAAAAAAAAAACAACAGGAGATGTTGTATATTCTTCCCCAAAAAATACCTTGAGCCTTCCCAGCAAAGGTCAGAGCCACTTCTAATCCTTTAAATATCACATCAGTTGTATCTCAAAGATTCTCATCAAAGGATAGTCTGTTTTTTTAATGATCAAAATTTATATTGCTCGGTCTCTTTCCTAAATTTGCGATCAAATATCCTGTAAGATACTCAATCTCTTAAAATAAGCAATAGGTTCTGAACTCCACAAGCAGGCAGCCTGAAATAGGTCATTTTGACACCCATACCTTGAAAAAGGCTTTTATGAGGAATTCCTAACATAGGGCACGTGTCATATTTCTACATGACAGAAAGAAATGGCAGATTTAGGGTGACTTTCTCTATCCGTAATTCATCTTCTTTTTAGAGAAGTCTTGCCCTTGAGCTAAAGAAAGAGAAACATAGATAACACGATGTCTATAAAATGTTTTGATCTTTAAGTGGATGTGACTGTAAAGTACCCAGCTCAGGGGTCTCTGCGGGACCTAGAATCACCTTCACCCAGGATACGTCCGTATTCAGGACAGCGCGTCCTTCGGCTCTCAAGTGGCCAGGCCCCCTACCCAGATTGTCATCCTGGGCCCACCTCGGAGGCATCAAACGAGCACAGTCTCAGGCCCTGACCCAGACTTTCTGAACCAGCTGGAGATGTTGGTGAAATCCCGCTCAAGCCTGGGAGGCTCTGCTTTCCTTGTCTCTGTTTTTTCAGTGTGAAGAAAGTGGGCGCCTGGCTCAGTCTGCACCTGGAAGACTTTGTTGTCAGCATCTGGGATTGAGAGCCCCAAGAATCCCCACCTCGATGACAGCCACCGCCTTCCCTGGATGGCTTGCGGGAGACGTGGTCCCGCCCAGAGCCGCCTCCGCCTAGCTGAGCTGACCACCTCCTTCTCACCCGTCCACCCATCCATGCTCCCCCAGGGCCACTCCAGAGCTCCCTGGTGTTCCCTCTTGCCCCCAAATTGTCCATCTCTCCTCTTCCTGACAAAGCAATTGTGCCATGTTCTTGTGCGCTGGGAAGACGGGACGTGCCAGGACCAGAGAGCTTCTGTTTGGATTAAAACACATTTGTTGCTAAGGATTGGACCTTGGACCAGAAAGAGCAGAGAGGGAGGGAATGCTCAGTGCCCTTCCTGAGTCAGCAGGCTCAAGAATGGTCTTCGCCCACCTTCCAATGACTGTAGGCCACGCACACTCGTTCCAAGGGTGACTGGGTGCTGGGGTCTTCTGCACACGTGTGTGCACGCATGTGTGTGGGGGGTGTGTGTGTGTGCTTCTATTTTTATTTTGCTTTTGCCCATAAATGGATGTGATTTAAAAAAAGACTATACTTGTTGAGAGTAAATGGCCATCTCATTACTTGCCTCTTTCCATTGCAGTGCCATTAATTAACCATGTTCTTTCGAGCATTTTCATTCCTCCATGGAATGTGGATAGCCTCTTTACATCACAAAATCTCATGCAACCTTACAAGAAAATCCAATTAATCAATTAGAATATTATACTCAGATTACAGTGGAATTATGTGTCCTCTCTGATGAAAGCGTTGGAACTTGCGGTGTATGGCATCGATTAAGAATACCTCATTTCCAAATGGCACAAATGGACGAGGCATGAGTCACCGCATACCGTTTCCCTTAAAAGCCACCTGTGCTAATGGGCCGGTAGCCTGATATGTGCTTTCTCTATACGGCCAGCTACGACCACGTCAAGGGTGTAATATTTCTGCTCATGTACATGACCCCTAATGCAGTATTATATTTAATTGCTCAAAAATAAAGATACTTTTTTACATAGTCCTCTTCATGGCTGAGGTTTGGGAAGCAGATAGGATCACACTTTGCGATCACAGTACACAAAGTGCACTCAGGCTGATCAATACGTAACGATTCATAACATTAGAAGTTATGATAATCAGACATCAGTGGGAATGAAAAGTTTAAACATTGGGGAAAGGTATTTTCCATTGTTCCTTTATCCGTCACTTCTTGTTTTATCCCAGACGTGCCCATTTTACCTTTTTCAGGCTGCAATCCAGCCTGAGGAGTCAGCTCAGATCAGGTGCGCCCGGAGGCCCTGCCCACACCTTCCAGAGCTTTGGGCTCTCTTCCTGGGTGGATGGTGCACCGTGCCCACGGGTCACTGGTCACACAGTCCTGAGATGACATGACCCCTCCGTGGAAATACTCATCTGCTCACTGTGGCCACTTCGTGACTTGTCCCAGGTAAAAGAACAGAGCCTTTCTTTTTCTGGCCTCCTTTATTTCTGTTAACACAAAATGCCAGGTTGTGTTTTATCAGCCAATCTTGTTAATACATTAATTATGTAGTATGGATATGGACAAAAAAATATAAGTCCAGAGTCCCAAGATCGAGTCCCGCATTGGGCTCCCTGCTTCTCCTTCTGCCTGTGGCTCTGCCTCTCTCTGTGTCTCTCATGAATAAATAAATGGAATCTTTAAAAAAAAAAAGTCCATGTCAGTGCTATCAATACTATTTTTTTTTTTTTGTTAACCATGAATGCAGAAACAAACAAAAAAAGTTGTAAGAGAAAACAAGAGAATGTAGACAAAACTTAAAAAATCAGTATCTGGTCGAAATATTCCTCTTTGCCCCCAACGTTTTGCATTAACATGTTTATGATCTATTGAGTTTTCTTTCCAAATTACTGCCTCCTTTATCTAGAGGTTGTATTTGCTTTCAACCTCCAACCATCAAACAGTATGTTTAGCTTAAACCAACTTTTTAAAAATGCAAGCATGTGCTGCAGCAAAGCATTTTCCATAATTCAACTAAATAAAGATAATCATACTGAGATTCAAATGTGCTCTGTTTCCACTGAAGAGTCTTTCAAGAGTGTCCTCTGTTGGTCTCCAAAGACAGGAGGCGGTTGCCATAGGTGGGAGGAGCCAGTGCTGGGCAGGTTTGGAAGGACCCGGGTGCATGGACGTGCCTGCCCAGGGATCTCACTCAGGTGAGGACCCCACGATACTCAACAATACCGGGTGCCGCAGGGCCTTGGATACAGCAGCTCTGACCCCACAGACTTGAGAGCAGCCCACATGGAGACCCCAAAGGCAGAGCCAGACCCGGGGGTTCAGGTCCATGGCCTGGTCCGGTCAGCAGGCCTTGGCTACCCCCTGGAGGCACTGCCCGGACCTTCAGGCAGTCCTTCCTTGAGGACAGTGGTTTCCAGAGCCTGACCCCCAGGGAGCCCCCTGGGAACTGGTTAGAGAAGCATGTCGCCCTCAGAACTGTGGGATCTAAGCACCCTACTGCCTGGGGCTAGGCCAGGCTTTCCTGGCGGGCGCTCCGAGGCTGTGGTATATGGGGACAGGCTTGCCCTGACCGCCCTGGGCACTG
Organism: Vulpes lagopus; assembly: GCF_018345385.1. Lineage (NCBI taxonomy): Eukaryota > Metazoa > Chordata > Mammalia > Carnivora > Canidae > Vulpes > Vulpes lagopus. The sequence continues at coordinate 57,093,671 of NC_054847.1, forward strand.
GCCCCTCCGTGGCCTTGCTTCCGGCCTAGGGCAGGGCCAGCTCCACCTGCTATAGCGAGAATCCTGAATCATTTCAGCGAGATGCCTCAGTGTGCCCTTTATCAATTCCTGAGTCCTGCTGTCCCTGGGACAGCTGATCCCCTGGGCCCCCCTCTGCACAGTGGGGCCATTGAGTGCACTTTCTTTCCAAGAGTTTTATCCTGATGTATAACTTGTAAACATGTAGTCATATGGCTAATGGAGCTCCCTCAGTACTTTTGCAAGAGTAAGGGGAAGGCCTGAAGTTTGGCTTCCCAGGCTCGCCCACAGCCTGGGGGATGTCCCTGCGCTGCATTGAGACCTGCTGAAGGTGGCCGTTTCCATGATTTATTTAGGCTCTAGGACCGTACCTGCATCTTTAATGTCAGGCAGGCTGGGAGATTCTTGGTGTTATTTAAAAGTCTGCAGAACAGTTGCGAGCCAAGAGTTGAGCAATTGGATTATAAGTTGCATGTTTTCTAGAAAGCTGGCTAAGAATAATGAACGGCTCACATATGAATTGGTGACATATGACTCAGTTTTCACCCCAGAGAGACTATTTTCTTGAATCTATAATATGAGCCATTGTCAATAATGTAAACGCTCTTAAAGGCATTTTCAAAGTAGGTCATTTGAATCCACAGCTTTTGTCAGCTGTGGCTTGTGGCCCCAACTTTCATTCTGCAGAAGCGATAATCTTAAGTCTATTCTTTGGGGGCCGTCTTGGGATGCCCCTGGGGGCCTATGGCTTTGGGCTCGAGGGCTCAGGGATGCATGAACAAGCGGCCTTACTTTTCGGAAGCCCCTTTTGCTTCCCTGTCGATAAAATGTGCAGGTGAATGTGAGGATGTGCAAGGCTGTTTGTCTGCTCACAGCACCTGGTGTGCTCCTGGGTCCCTCTACCCTGGCCCTGCGTCTAGGAAGAGGGCCCTTGGGTGGTGGGGACTTGGGCCTCAGCTTCACAAATTCACTCACATGCCAATCTGCTCTTGAGCTGCGTTCCTGAGGGCTCTTAGTGCTGGATTTAAAATGTGAGTAGTTATTTCTCATTGAGGGCAGTGCCCAAACCCCTGTACTAGGCATCGGCGTAGGTGAAATATTGAGGAATAAGGTTCATAATCCAGTCATCGCATGGTGTTTGTTACACATCTGGGTGGGTTTGTTTTCACACCGAGATGGGGAAGCCAATGACAGGTGCAGAAAAAGTTGGAGACATTTGATAAACCTGATTTTCAAGTACTGTGTGAAGGACGTTCCCAAATTACAGCCCGATATCTTTGTCTTTGTCCTCTAGACAAGGTACCAAGAAAGCACCTCTAAATTTAAAATGGTGGGTCTGGTTGCCAATCTGGAAGAAAGCACACCATTTACCCTGTGCTTCTAGAATATTTAGACTCTCTCCAGCATACCTATTGTCACTTTTTCACATTAACGATCACTTTAAGTTTAGAGGCACTTAACCTCAAAAACCATCTAGAAGTTGACAGAACATGCTTTCTGAAACTATGCCTAACTTCGAGTGTGTGAACAAAGGTATCGTGTTTGCCTGCACGCAAACTCACCGCAAACCTTGGTTTTGCCCCCACCTGCCCCCCCCGGGATGCTTTGCTCTCAGGAAGAAGGCTCTTCTATTGTCTGCCCGCGGGTGCGGGTTTTGCACATTATCTACCTGAAAATCCGGTTATTTCTTCTCCTACGGATCTTTGAGAAATATTGTACCTTTGGGGGAGATGGCTGTAGCAGCCTGACGTGGCAGCCGTCCGTACGGGGACATGTGGCCCATCTCCGAAGGAGGGCACAGCCAGCTCAGCTCCTCCCCATGAGTCGCCTGAAAACTATCTTCAGATTGTAATAAAGAACATCTCAAAGGAGGTTATTTTCTGAGGTTGACAGATCCTATTACTTAGTTTTAAAGCTCCTCTGAACTAGGAGGAATTCCACCAACATGGGCCCAGTCAGGTTCTTCTACTGTGTTTCTAATTAGAATTTAAGTTGCTTTTAATGTCAAGTCTAAAGGACCACAGTGAGAATGAGCTGCTGCCTGAAGAAATAAAATGTAAGGCTGATGTCTGGGCAGGTGGAGCCACAAGACTTGCTGCCCTTAATTCCCAGGGGATATTGGCATGGGGGCATGGGGCATGGGGCATGGCAGCATGGGACCACAGGGCACAGGTCATGGGGAACAGGGCATGGGGGCATGTGGGCACAGGGGCATTGGGGCATGGGGCATGGGGGCTTGGGGCATGGATGCAGGACAAGGGGCATAGGGGCATGGGACCACTGGGCATGGGTCATGAGGCATGGGGCACAGGGGCACTGGGGCATGGGGCATGGCAGCATGGGACCATGGGGCACGGGGCATGGCACATGGGGCACAGGGCATGGGGAAGGGGGTACGGGTCCTGGGACATGGGGGCATAGGGTATGGGGCGCAGGGCATGAGGCATGGGGGCATGGGACCACAGGGCATGGGTCAGGGGTCATGGGGCACAGGGGCATTGGTCATGGGGCATGGGGGCATGGGGGCATGGGTCCTGGGGCATGGGGGCATGGGGCATGGGACCACGGGTCATGGGGCATGGGGCGCGGGGCATGGGGCATGGGGCATGGGATGATAGGGCACAGGAAATGGGTCATGGGTCATGGAGCACAGGAGCATGGGTCATAGGGCACAGGGCCATGGCGGCATGGGGCATGGGGGCATGGAACCACAGGGCATGGGTCATGGGTCATGGGTCATGGGGGCATGGGGGCATGGGGTACAGGTCCTGGGGCATGGGGGCATGGGGCACGGAACATGGGGCATGGGCCAGAGAGAGGGAGTTGTAGAGCATCTACGGAGTACGTGTGTAATTGTCGTCAAATACCCTGGTTTAAAAATTAAACTAACTGATGTGTTCTGGAGGGAAGATGAGCACACTTAAGGAACCTGGGTCCTAACTCTTCCCTGGTGTGGGCACTAACTTCTCTCTTGTTCACCCTCACTGCTGCTGATCCACAAAACCTGTGTACTTCTTGCTTCTCCCAGTGAAAACAATAATTTGAGTATCAAATATATGACTTTGCTTGGGTCTTTAATACTTCTTGTTAGAATTCTCTTTTAGGAATACACTGGGTGCAAAATATGAGCTCTTTCTTAAATGGGACTGCACCACTGTCTTACCCTTTCCCGACAGAGGGGTAAACGTACAATGAAACTGATTGATATTTGCCCAAAAAGGTGTGAAAGAAAACGAGGAGTTACCTGAACTTAAAGCATGAGAACTTGTCTACAGCTTGGTTGATTAGAAAAGCATTAAACTCTGGCATTGGTTTATCAAAACTTTATTTAATCTTCTAGAGCACAGGATCACATGGAGAATCGTGCAAATTTTGTAATTCTAAGTGTCACAGTCAGGGAAAGTTGATGCTAATTAAGGTAAAAGTTGATTTTTTAAAAAATTGGTCAAATCTCCGTGGTAGGCAACAGGTATAGTGGTAAAAGCAAAGAATTTTTATGTTTATGTTTATTTTTATTTTTAAGGACTTTATTTATCCATGAGAGACACAGAGAAAGGCAGAGACATAGGCAGAGGGAGAAGCAAGCTCCCTGCAGGGATCATGCCCTAAGCCGAATGCAGGCACTCAACCACTGAGCCACCCAAGCGTCCTATCCCCAAAGAATTTTTTAAATGATGGACTGGAATCCTGGCTATTTGTTAGTGTGACTATGGACAAGGCATTAAGCTTGCCTCTATCTATTATCCTGGGATTTAGGAGCAGACTTTTCATGAGGATTAGCGATAATTATATGACTTCCCTTAACAAAAGTTTTGGCAGTTGATGACGGTTATTAATGATTATTTTCCAAGCCATGTACTAACATAGGTTGAGGTCTTGGCGTTTTCCAAAATGGTTCTATAATTCAAAGAATTTACATCATAGCATTATGTAGAGTCTAGAATTTAAAAATGTTTGACAAGAACATCAAATGACTAACAGTCTCAGAATCTTTGGTTCAAAAAAAAAAATCTTTGGTTCAAATGACCCCAGTTAAATTCTGGCAAAAATGCAGTAGCTAGGGACAACACCGTGAACATCATGGCCTCTTTGGAGGAGTTGAGCTTCAAAGATACAGAGTCTCTTAAGGGAAAATCTAAACCATGAATGGAGCTGTCATTTGTGGGAGTTCAGAGACGTCCCACAGCATGGTTCTCAGTTTTAGAAGCTCTCAGAGTTTGTGATTGTGGGTCCTTTTCAAGGGCAGGATTCTCATGACCCTCAGGATCTCCACCCCACAGAGTGCAATGAGGCCATTTGGAAATCCCAAGTGGAAGACACAAGTGGACGAAGAACAGGCAGGATAGGAGAAGGTAAGAGGAGGCAATGGCATGGACAGGTGTGGGTTAGGGACGGGACGCCAGTGAGGCATCCATAGGATCCCGATGCTCCTGGAGGACCAGGCCAAAGGACAGACGTGGGCCTCAAATGGCGATTTAGCCCATGCTCATAGCTGGGAAAGTGTGAAGAGTGAGGACAAAGAAGAGACATGATCTGGAAATGCCATCAAAAGAGACGAAAGAGACCGTGAGGCCATGAGTGGAGCTGAGAAGGGTGAACAGGGAAGAGAAGAGGCCAGGAGAAAGCACATGTCTAGGGCTAGGGACCGAACAGCAGGCCACCGAACACGTGGACGTGAACTTCTCGGCCCCTCGAGGGTGGTCGGGGCTCAGCACCTGGCCCGGGGCAGGTGTAACTTCCCCAGCAAATTATTGTTCCTGTAGGTTCAAAGAACAATAATCACTCCCTAAAAAAACAATCACAAGCCCAATACCATTTTTAATTTATAAATATTCTCATTTTTAGTTCAGGAAGGATAGACAGTTGGATTTTTTGGAGAACACTGTGCCCTTATATTTTAATTTGGATGCTATGTAGAATTTTAAGACCTACCTGAATTAAATTTAAATGATGATTTAGAATATAACCGTACCATAATCTCACTAACTCAAATTGAAATAATGCCCTGCCATTTTCCAAAACATCACCTCATTTCATTTTGAATTAATTTTCTTAAACATGTCAAGCTAATTGAATGAGAGAAACATCACTGGAAAGAGACCTTCCTCACATTTGGGCCTTTATTTTCTAAATATAAAATTTATAAATTTTCTCAACAATTCATTAGCCAGGGACCCCCTCCCAGGATGAGGGAGTGCATCTAGTGAGGAAATTAATTCCTAAACGAGAAGCTTCTGCTGAAATGTCTCCCATAGGACACACACAGTTCTAGAAGAAAACCACCCTCAAATATAGGAGGCCAGTCAAAGAATGCACCAAAGTGTGAATATTTATAAGGCGGCCCTCAAGAACAAGCAGCCAATCATCATTAGACCCTTTGGTATCCATTATAATAAAATTAATCTTGATTAATTCATTCATTATTAATCTAGCATTCAAATGCAATTCCATAGAAATTGCATTGTGATTTAGCAATTAATTTACACACCAAGATTGAGAAGCGTTTCCTCGGTCCTGCAAGGCACCACTCTCCACCGTGTCAAAGAGTGAAAGGCAGGCCCAGAAGATCCATTTATCTAAAACTATCCCAGGGAAAAAGAAAAAAGAAACTATCTGAATTATAAATACTGAAGCAGGGAGAGCTCTTTCTCGCCCTACACCCCACATGCCTGAAGAAACAGAAATGCTTCACCCCTGTTGGGAGAAGCACACACACACTCCCAACATCTAGACACACCTGAGGTCTGTACGCTGTCAGATTGGATTTTGAGAGTTTCTCCTTTCTCCTCAGCACCTGCATTAACTTTTAAGGAAACACGGTAGGGGCACGTGGGGGGCTCAGTGGTTGAGCATCTGCCTTTGGCTCAGGGCGTGATAATGGGGTCCTGGGATCAAGTGCCACATCGGGCTCCCTGCATGGAGCCTGCTTCTCCCTCTGCCTGTGTCTCTGCCTCTCTCTTTCTCTGTGTCTCGAATGAATGAATGAATGAATGAATGAATGAATAAATAAATATTTAAAAATTAATAATAAAAATAAATAAATAAACACGGGATTCCACAGGAACAAAGCGTAGGCTCATAGCATCAGTCCCTTGGGATTCCGCTTGTCGTTAGGTGTCCGTCAACATGTCAAGTGCTCGGCCAGGGCGCTGTGCCATCGTCAGGGCAGAGGCCGGGGCTGGGGAGAGCACTAGGGCTGGCTTGCGGAGATGAGTTCTATCACCAAGTCATCAGGGGAGGCTCTGGGAAGCTGTCTGTGCTGGCACCCAACACTGATTTCATGGTTCGGGTGCCCCAGGCCCTGCTGCCCTCGGGCATGAAGGGTTAATACTGTCTCGGAGATGACTGACCAATGGCGGGCTGGGTGCTTCAGCTCCTGAAAATGTCTGTACATCTGCAAAAATATGAAGGTTTTCATTATCCATCCCCACCTCCATGGAAACAAATGGGTACCAGAACTCTGCTGCTGCCCGTTTCTCCTGCCCAACATTTGCAGGAGTCCACCCAGGAAGGTGCTGGCATATTGTATTCATTGTGTTCAAGAGAAGGACAAAACAAAACAAAACAAAACAACAGCAAAAAAAACCCACGCCAAGTTCTCCAATGAGCCCTGGAACTATTCCACGCTGAGGATGTTTACACAGGTCTCTTGATTGCATAGGAAACAAATGTTCTTATTTTATCTGACCAGCCCTACCCTGTCTATCTGGGGCTGCGGAGGAAGAAAGGAGCACTTGCATTGACCCGTGAAAGGTAGAAACGAGTTTTTACATCAAATGGAGAATAAACTGAAGCTTCAGTCTTGGTAGGGAATCTGCTCCTACGCCACTGTCGGATGTGGGAGTTTGTAGGGACTGTATGGACGCGGTCATAGCGCTGACCTTTGGGCTCCAGGGCAGGTTCTGCCCTGGCACAGGCAGCTGTGCTTGCATCAGGTGTCGCCAGCCGGGCCCCAGGCAGGAGCTCAGCTGCAGCAGGTGCTTGCAGCAGGTAGTGCACCTTGGCATCCGCGCTCACAGGCCTGTTTGGAAGGAGGCAGACACAGGGCTCACTTGCTCCCTGGGAAGGGGCACATCTCGGAGAGGCACGGAAAAGGGCCACGTGGCCCTGGTGTCCCGGACATCCATTTAGGGAAAATATCCCAGTGACTGAAGGCAATGCTGAGCAGCCTCAACCCTCACGCGTGGGCTTGGCTGCAGCTGACATCTGAGGAGGTGCGTCCTTTAGAGGACAACTGTCATCATGCAGCTATGCCGGATTCTCGAGTGTCTCTCCTTGAACAAGCATTTGTTTCCTGCAGGGAGCCACGTGCTCGCGGCCGAGATGCACAGTTATACGTGGTCCAGTGTTTATAAAACATGGAACACAACTTAACTGTATTTCCCCCTTTCTTGTGTGTGTGTGTGTTTTTTTTAAGATTGTATTTATTCTTGGGAAACAGACTGAGAGGCAGAGACACAGGCAGAAAGAGAAGCAGGCTCCCTGCGGGGAGCCCAGTGCAGTACTCGATCTCAGGACCCTGGGATCATGCCCTGAGCCAAAGGCAGATGCGCAGCCACTGAGCCACCCAGGTACCTCTCTTTTTTCTTTTAATGTAACAGTTTTTATTACACGAACTTCACCCCTTTCAAGGGTACATCTGCTGGTTACTCAGTGAATTTGCTGTTGTGCTTTAGGACATTTTCATTATGCGCATATGTTCACAGTTTAAGGCCTGTTCACAGTTACTTTGTTCTAATCTAGTTGCTGCCACTGCCGAGGGTCCCTGTCTGGACATTTCATACACAAGGAATCGTGCACGTGTGCGCGACGTGGCTCTTTGTCTGGCTTCTTTCACTCAGCGTGACGTTTCCAAGGTCCATCCCCATTGTAGCCTGTGCTCGTATTTCATTCCTCTCAACGGTGGGCCTGTACGCCATCGTCCAGATATGCAGCTTCTTGTTTACCCACTCATCGATGGATGGGCATTGAGTGGCCTTCTTTGGGGGTGTGAACAGTGGTGCCGTGAATGTGCACGTGTGAGTCTTCCCCTATACGTGTGTGCTCACTTCTCTTGGGCGGGGCTGGAGTTGGTGGGTGTGACGACCCACTTATGATTAAATTTTTAAGAAATGGCCAGGCTGTCTTCCACGGGGGTGGTACCATTATTCACACCCACTGGGGTGATGTGGTTCCTGTCTCTCACCAGGATCATATGCTGTCTGTCTTTTTTTTAGGAAAGGCATAGCTGAGGGGGAAAGAAACCTTCTCTGGATCATGGGGGCCGGGAAAAGACAATGTTCAACAGAGGCAACAGGTCTCAACGTTCCTGGCCTGATATGGCACGCACAGCGTTTCATGCTCACATGCTCATATGCACACATACACTCACACACAGCACATTTCATATGCATGTACACCACACATATACATACATCTGTGCACATGTCACATCTCATTGACCTGTATGAACCTCATAGGCAAGCCCAGCGGCGGGGGGTATGGGGACGTTGTGACTGCCTACCCAGGCATCGCGGGTCATACGAGAGTAAGTAAGGTGTGCATAAATCTCTCACAGAGGCGTGAAGTACACAACTGTGAAAACTAATAGAACCTAACACAGTCCTTGTGAGTGCTGTTGCCTAAGATGGGGACTGCACAATTCTGGAACAGTGTGGTCCCAAATGAAAGGCAGGAAAACTGACACCAGAACCTTCCAGAAGACTGACAACACATTATTGATAAACGTGTTCATCGAGATGCACTAGAGAAGAGTGTGTTCGGCAACTGTGAACATCTGGGAAATGCTCACTACCACGTTCTTCTCCTGGGAGTCACACCCTCGTTGAGACTCTGCATCGTCTGGTGGTAATGCAACCTATTTTCCTCTGAGTCAGACTCCCTAGCTCTGCTGGGTCATGGAAGAGCTGTGCACAGACGCCACTTCATGCCCGGCGTCCAGGAAGGGGTTGGCTGCGCATCTTGGGTGGAGGGAACAGGCTACCTTTTCCCCTCTGCTTAACCTCCAGGCTGGATCTTCTGTGGAGCTGTCTTGGAGGACGTACTTGGAGGTAAGCCTCACCCAATGGCAAGCAAACTATAATTCGATGTGCTACCAGTTACGAGGAGGTGAGGTCCCCTCAGACTATTAAGACAATAGAACACCAGTGTTCCAGAACGTAAGCAGGAAGATGTTTCCTGATTTATGTATTTCTCCTCAAATATCTGCTTTCCCAGAAAGACACATTATTGAGGTGGGAAGCAAACAGATGGGATAAAGGCAAAGAGTAGGAAAACTTGATTGAATTTAAATAACAGCAAAATCTTCCTCAAGGGCACCTGCCACAGCACATCTAGGCTGTCGGGGAAGCCACACTATTGACACACAGGACGACAGAGGATCCATAGGAAGGGAAAAAAAGCCCAATTATTGGCTGCTTTTGTAATTAGAGGCAGAAAGTATCAAGCGTTTGTTCAAATGGATAGAGAAGGCGTAATGTGAAGGGATATAAAGGTGACTGTCGTGGCCTCGGAGCTAAGCAGAGCAGCCCCCATTCTTGGGGAATCCAGCCGCAGCATGCTGTTGGGCCCCGTGGGAAATGGCTCTCCCTCTTGTTTATAACAAAAGCAGAGTCCCCGACAGACCTTTGCTGCAGGATACTGCATCTACGTGACTGATGGGTGCCCACGCCGAGGGGACTCTGCTGGCATGATCACATGCACACGTCTGGAGATGTTACTTAAATGACACCTTTGCATCGTGACGCTGTTCGTAAGCACGGCTGTAGAAGAAATATTGCCATTTTTGATCGGAGCAGATGTATTCAATGCAGACATCAAACCACCTGTTGGAGCGACAGCAGATGCAACCTCCTTCCTGTGGTTTTTCCCTTTCCCTCATGTCCACCAACACTTGGATGAGTTGGGCTGTGGATTATTCCTGAGCTTTTCAAAACGCGACAATGAGCAGAAATCAAGGGCCTTGTGCATTTTTTCACTTTGAAAAAAGGAAGAAAAGCTTTTCTTACTGCCTGGTTCCGATAGTTCTGACGTGTGATGGAGACACTCTGTATTTAGTGGTGTTAGGTGGGCAATGTTTTCTAAAAGGTTGATTTCCATGAGGGACCTGTGAAGGCAGGTGTGGCGCTGCCAGGGGGAGTAGACAGGTGGCTTCCTCAGTGACGTTAGGGGCAAAGCCACCCAGGTCTGGGTCCACAGCCAGGGGCCCTGCCGGCGCCAGGGCAACCACCCAGGAGGAAGACCCTGGGCCTTGTGAGGGGAACGCTCATGATCCTTCTGTGCAGGACATGGAAACAAGGCCATCGTGTGCGTGCAGAAGGCCACCCATAGCGTGCGGAGCAGCCCCGCACCGTCTTGTATTAAGTGAGGAGAAATAAGTCCATTGGTTCAGTAGCCTCCTTTTACATTTGGACCCTAGAAACATGAAAGACAAAGATGTCGTCCTGACACAAGGGCCCGTTCAGGGCACTGGTCCTACAGCTTGGTCACAAGGCCACACCAGCCCAAGAGGTGCAGTGGGTCTCACCCAGGTAGATTCTCGGTGCTTGCATTCCCTAAAACCTGGGTTAAGTCTCTGAGATTAAGCTTTGTTATGTCTGCCAGGCTCTGCTGCTCCCTACACATCGCCCCATGTACCCGCGGCTCCAGAGCCCCCATCCCTGGCCTCCACAGTGCAGGTGCCATGCTGGTGCGGCTTGTGAGGCATGACCTGGGGCAGGCAGTGTTAGTCACAGTCTCGCTCATGGAACCCTGAGGGGATCACACAGGAGAACTCAACAAATATCCTTGGATGGACAAGGTGTGCTTTCTGGACCTAGCTGAGGGGATCCCAGGATAAGGATGCTAGGACCCAAGGCAGCTGCGTCCCCACTCACAGTCACCTGCATTTGTTCTGTGCGCCTTTACCCAAACTAACAGCTCCACCCCTGCTGGAACATACTAGGCTCCCATCTCTGCCCCCCTTTCAGGCTGGTGGGGCTTGTGGCAGGTGTGGTGGGTGGGCTTGGGGGACCCATGTCCGTCCTGGGTTGAGAACACAACTGCCCGATAAGGAGGCCACATGTCTCCTTGTTTCCTGGGCATGTGGCTCACACCCGCTGTGAATCGTGGGCTGCTCCATCAGCAGTGACTGCATCCCCATGATTGTGATGAGTAGAGCTCTCAGGCCTCAGTGTTGTACTTTTACAACACAGATTGTGGGGACTGTTCGTCGCTCCCACAGAGCCTCACCTGTACCGACTGGCAGGCTGGCAGTACGTGGCTCCTTCCCAGCTGACTCTCACCCTATTCTGTCCCATACCCTGGGGTCCTCAATGACTATGCCTGATGCCCAGGGCAAGTAGATCATCCCCAGGATCCTCACATTCAACCCCGTGTCCCCAGGGGACTGTAGCCTCTCTCCTGTGACAATCTACATGAGAAAGCTATTCCTTTCCTTTGTCCATCTATATGCAGATGAATAGCCAAGATTTTATTTAAAAACAGATGAACAACCGTACTAACCCTCTAAAACTGAAGGAATGAAGTGAGAAATTCCAGGACCCGTGAAAAGTTCAGGCTGGTCCTACGGCAGAGCATTCATTCATCATCGCGGAAAATACAACAAACAGGCTTGTCATGTAGTTGGGTAGGAACATGTGTTGGGCAGTGATATTTAAACTCACTTTTGGAGGCAAAACACAAGCTCACAAACAGGAAACAGATGAGTGACAGACCTAGGCATGTGGGTGGAGGGGGGTTCACAGCATTGGGGGTGGGTGCAGACACCCACACCTGCTCTTCCCGGCTCCGCAGCTCCTCGCCTTCCTGGGTGCTCCACACAACCAGCCCCACACAGCAATCATCTTCCTCAGGAACCGAGAACACTGAGGGGGATGCAAGCTGCGGAGGCACGTTTATGCACCTGGGCTCCCGTCACCTCACCATGTGCACCGGGGATGCTTCTTCCTTTGCACTGACCTCCTGCCTCTTACCTTCACCTGTCTGTCCTGATTTTGCCTTCTCAACACCTGGAAAACTCCCTATTTTTTTGGGAACCCCCCCTTTTGAGCAAACTTTTGGCACTGGCCGTATTATCCCTGCCCCCAGGAGCGATGGTGGATAACAGCAATGGGAGCTCCAAACGGCTGACCAACCCGCCACGTGCAAAGTGAGATGCCACAACCAAGGGGAAAACGTCTTCAATTACGAGAAACTATTTCGTGGTTCTTAACTTGTCACCAGTCCAACTGTACAAAGCAGATTTCCAGCAGAGTTTGAAAGGGAGGATTTTGTGAGCAGACTTTGTTTAGGGGAAGAATGTGTCTGGGAGGGGCCTCCCTCTGCTTTACACCCATGACAGGGACACTGCCACTCTCAGGGGTGGGGACATCACAGTGCAGGGCCGCCTCAGCCAAGTCTTCCTGCCACCGGCTCCCCTCTTAACCTTTGGGAGTCAGCGATCAACACCACACAGGGAACTCAGAATCCCTGGGGGAACAGAGGTGCAGCAGGGAGAGGACCAGCCCACCCCAGGCTGAGGACAGGTGCTCAGTCTGCAGCCAGCCCTTTTTGGACAAGACACGTTTTGCTCAGTATCAGGGACAATTCTAACTATTGCGCTGGAAACACGTTTGTAACATAGATCATAAAACATTGTATTCCATAAAAAAAATTACCAAAAATCCATGAGATTTGGAGTACTCTTCTGGTAATAGGGGGAAAACTTGCCCACGTTGTACATCTTGAAGGCACAGTGTGGGGCTAACTGGGTTGCCTCTCAACACTACATCCTGGTCATCTCAGTTAGCAGGCAGGGTTGCTAATGGCTCGCTGAGAACTGGGCAGCTCAAATATGTCTGCTTTGGCTCATCCAGCCCCGAGAACATCCCAAGCCTTAAGTAAGTTCTGCTAATTTTTAATTTTCCAATGAAAGCTGTTTCCAGCACTACCCAGGCTCTCTTTTCAGACTTAGGCATTTTTAAAGTAAACTAAGCAGGACCTCGGGCTCAATGGGGGCAGAGTTAAGGACTATGACTCAATATTAGCTTACTTCTTTTTTGAGATGTTTGATTTCATTGTTCTGTGTAGAGAAGGAGGCAAGTAGCTGCTATACTGTCATAAAATGTGCTGCATAAGATAATAAAGCAATTGTTATCACACCAGATGGCAGCAAGGTATGTAACACACAGTCAAGGAGGGACGGCTGTATTGTAGATGCTCAGTCGCTCAGTCCCCTGGTTTTCTCCTGGGAGATGATGAACATCTGGGAATTTTCATACACAGAAGGCCTTGAGCCCCTGATGCACATCAGGCCAGTGAGAGGGCCAGGGCTGCTATGGGATTCTGTGCACATGTGCACAGGGACACATGCTCAGAGTAGATTTATGTACATGCACATATAGTGCACATAGGTAACATATGCAGTGTATACACACAGAGTTTATACAGTGTGCACACAGAGTATCTACAGTGTATACACAGAGTATATACAATGTACACATAGAGTATATAAAGTGTATACACAGTATAAACAATGTGCACATAAGACTATATGCAGTGTACACATGCAGACTACAGTGCGCACAGAGTATATATAGTATATACACACAGAGCACATACAGTGTGAACACACAGTATATACACACAGAGTATACACAGTGCACACAGAGTATTTACAGAATAAACAGTGTGCACACAAGTATATGCAGTATATATATACAAAGTATGCACATCACACACACATAGTGTATACAGTAAGATGCACAGAGTATACACAGCATGCACACATAGTGTATACAATAAGATGCACAGAGTATACACAGTGTGCACACAGAGTATACACAGTACACAGAGTATACATTGTGTGTACACCCAGTATAGACAGTGTGCACACTTAGTATATGAAGTGCACACACAGGATGTACACAGTGTATATACACAGTATATACAGTAGTTACGTATAGAATATACACAATGTGCACACAGCATATACACAGTGTAAAAACAGAGTATACACAGTGTGCACAGAGTATATACAGCACACGCACAGAGTATACACAGCGTGTACACACAGTATATACAGTGTAAACACACAGATTATACACAGTGTGCACAGAATATGCACAGAGTGCACACAGAGTATATAGGTACACACCTACATCTACACGGTATATATTCTCAATTGTTTCCCTGTCTGTGAGGACAAAGTCAGTTCTCTGCTGGGATCTATCAGCTGGATTTCTACTTCCTGAAACCTTTTCTCCATCCGGTCAGGAACCCAGAGAAAGATCACAGATTAAATTGTTCTGAAACAAAAATGCCCTCTGGGTGCATCCAGCATCCTTAAGAATGTATGGAACAGCAGCGACAAGTCCTGCGCCATCCCGCAGCCGACCTGGAGGGCTCTGCTCACATGAGTGTACTTCAGAGAGAGTGACAGAAGTACACTGCCACTCCAGTTAATGGATTTATCAAATACCTTATTTCATGCTTTCTGCTTTTGATTTATGAATTTTGATCCTGGAGACAAGGACCCTGTGAGTATTGATTGTGGGAAATGTCAGACCAACAGAAGTTAATTTCACTTGCGCATGTGGAAGTCTCTGATTCTCTGACAGCGCTGTCTGCGGACCATCAGCTGTCAGGCGCTCAGTGACACGGTACTGTCACTGTGCGCTGTCACCACAGCCAGTTGTCCCACCCAGCACACCCGAGCCACACCACCCTATGGATTGAACAGACACAAATATGTATCTGGAAGTGGGTGCACCAGAGGCCTGTGGCTGTGGGTGAGGAGGAAGACAGTAGACGGCAGGGGCTCTCCTCAGAGTTGGGGGAGTGGGCAGGGTGCCCTGTCCTTTGAGACTTCACGCTTTTGATTGTAATATGCTTGATAGGGTAATGGAATGTCATCCTGCCAGCTCTCGAGCTGGTTAGGGACAGTTTATTTATTGATTGACTTCCTTTGTAAATTATCAATCTTTCTTATGCCCCCAACACTGAGTCATTACTTAGGAATAATATACTAATGTGGTGTCATGCAGCGGGCGCATCTGCAAGGGAGGCCTCGTATGCCTCCAAGGCTACATCACAAGAAGTGAACCACTTCCTGAGCTGTGGACCGAAGACTTCGTACAGGTTATAAGACAATGACATCTCAGCCACATGCTGCAGCGCATTGTATGCTTACATTCACACATAGATGTTGGTGCAAATGGCTGTGCATTAATAGGATGAGCACATTTTCTTAAGTTGCACGAAGATAGAGGAAAAACAAAATCAAAGTATGTATCACGGACACAGTATTGTTTCCTGCTGCAATGATGGTAAGGTTAATTAAATCTTAATTGCACTATAACCTTTCAATCAATAGCTTTTTATTCTTGCAAAAAAGTAGCTAAATTCTAAGGTCAGATATTAGAGAGTTTGACAGAGGGATTCAAGGACACCAGCCCACTGCAAGTTTCTTGAAAAATATCGATATTTTAAAATACAGTTTATTTTTTCATTTCAGTGTCACAGCAAAACTGAGAGGAGGATAGAGATATCCCATGTGCACCCTGACCCCGCACACGCACAGCATTACCCATTATCAACATTCCCACCAGACTGGTACATTTGTTATAGTCGATGAGCTTACATTGAAACATCATTATCACCCATAGTCCACAGTTTACATTAGGGCTCACTCTTGGTGGTAGGCATTCAGTGGGTTTGGACAAATGTGGAATGACATGCATCCACCATTATAGTGTCATACAAAGTAGTTTCACTGCCCTAAAGAGTCCCTGGTGCTGTACCTATTCATCTCTCCCTCCCTCCAACCCCAACAACCAACTACTCATTCTTTTTTTTTCTCTCCATAGTTTTGCATTTTCCAGAATGGTCTAGAGTTGAAAGCGTATTGTATGTAGACTTTCCAGACTGGCTTCTTCCACTTAGTGATTGCATTTAGGTTTCCTCCTTGTTATCTTTTCATGGCTTGGTATGAAAACCATTTTATTTCTTTTTGGGGCTTAATAACATTCAATTGCTTAGATATTAGTACAGTTTATTTATCCATTAGCCCAAGGACATTTTGGTTGTTTCCAAATTTTGGATATTATGGGTAACACTGCTCTAATTATCCATGTGAAGTTTTTGTAGGGAAATAAATTTTCAGATCATTTGGATGGACACCAAGGAACACAATCGCTGGATCATATGGTAAGAGTATATTTAGTTTTATGAGAAACTGTCAAAGTGTCTTCCAAGGTGACCGTGCCATTTTGCTTTCCCACTAGCACCAAATGAGAGCTCCTGTTGCTGCACATCCTTGCCAGCATTTGCTGTTGTCACTGAATTTTATATAGAGAAGATTATTTTGACTGCAAATAGAGACAGTTTTACTGCTTCCTCCCTCACCTGGATGCCATTCATTTCTTTTTCTCGAATTATGACACTGGCAAGAACCCCTCATACGGTGTTGAATATAAATGATGTTCCTAATCTTTCATGGGAAAGCATTGTCTTTCATTATTTAGTTACTGCATTAGCTGAAAATTTTTAATAAATGCCCTTTATCGAGGTAGGAAGTTTACTTCTATTCCTAGTTTGCTGAGAACATTAATCAGGTATGGATGTCAGGTTTTGTCAAATGATTTTTCTCTATTGGGGTAATAGTATACATTTCTTCTTTTAGTTGTTTCATTGACTGATTTTCAAGTGTTGAATCAACCTTGCATTTGGAGATGAGCTTTGCTATATCCTCATTTGTCATCCTATATTTTTGGGTTGAATTTGTTAAGACTTTGTTTCAAATGTTTACTTGTATGTTCACAAGGAATACTGGTTTGTGGATATCTTGTAATATCTTTTCTTGGTTTTGATATAAGAGTCAAACTGGCTTTAAAGAGGTAATTGAGAAGTATTCTCTCTTCTTTAATATCATGGGAGAGCTTGTAAAGAAGTCGCGTTCACTCCCCTTAACGTTTTCTCAGAATTCACCGGTGAAACCATCTGAGCCTGGAGTTGTCTTTGCGGTAAAGTTTTTGTTCTTATGGGCTTTTTGTTTGTTTGTTTGTTTGTTTGTTTTTTTACAAATTTAATTACTGTAATGAGCGTGGGCGTATTAAGGTGTTCTCTGTTTCTTCTTAAGTGAGAATTTAGCAGCTCCTTAAATGTAACCCTCATGAAACTGCCGACCTTGGTTGTCATCTAGGTTTTAAAATTTGTTCGTGTTCTTTTATAACTCTTTTAATATTTGTAGAAGCTGGTGATGTCAATGCTCTGATTCTTGATATTGGTAAATTGTCTGTACTGTTTTTTTCTTTTTTGATCGTTCTGTCTAGAGGTTTATCAATTTAATCGATCTTCTCAAAAAACCAGTTTTTGGTTTCAGTGATTTTCTCTATTGTATTTCTGTTTTCTATTCCATTGATGTCAGCTCTAATCTTTATTATTTCTTGTCTAAAGCTTACTCTTGGGTTGATTTGCTCTTTTTCTTCTCTCATGCAGAAGCAGAAGCTGAGGATGACGAGTTAAGACCCCTCTTGTTTCTAGTTTGTGCACGTGATGTGATGTAGCAGCACCCAGCATTCCCAGTTTTCATTTTCACTTCTTCTTTGACCCATGGGGTTTTTAAGAAATGTGTCCTTTGTTTTCAGGTAGTTGGGAATTCTCAAGACTTGGTTCTGTTATTGATTTCTGATTCAACTCCATTGTGGCAGAGCACCAGCCACTATGACTTCAATCCTTTCAAATGTATTCAGACTTTTTTTCTTATGGCCGAGCAGAGTCTACCCCACCCGATTCTCTGTGAGCACTTGAGCAGAATGTGTGTCCTTTGTTGCTGGTGGGATGTTCTCATAATAACAATGAGAGAGATTGGCCAATAGCGTCACTCAATTTTTCTATATCCCTCCTGATTTTCTGTCTCATTCTTCTCAAAGCTACTGAGATGGGATAAGGAAATCTTTAGCATTAATTGTGTCATGTCCATATCTCCTTGCAGTATATAAGGTTTAGCTTCATGTGTTTCGAAGCACTGTTATTAGGTCTATAAATGTTTAGAATTGTTATGTCCTCCCGTTTGATTGAGCTTTTATCAGGAGGAAATGACCTTCTTTGCTAACATCTCTTTCCCTAAAATCTAATGCATATTTATGTACTGACACCAACTTTCTTCTACTTAGTGTTAACATGGTATATAATTTTCCACCCTTTCATTTTCAATCTGTTTGTGTCTTTAGATTTAATGTGTGTGTGAAGAGAGAAGGCTTGTTGTCCAGTCTCAGAGTCTCTGGCTTCTCATTCTGTTACTTAGACCAATCCCATTTCACATGGTTATTGGTCTTGTCAGGGTTTCCTCTTACCTTGCCACGTGTTCTCTATGTGCCTATTGGTCTTTGTTCCTTTACTTCTTTATCTGGCTTCCTATGTGTTACACAAGTGTCATGTATTTTATGGTTTTATTTTATTTTTCTTGATTTATTAGTTATAACTCTTTGTTCTGTTATTTTAGTGGTTGTGCGTTTTATAGTAAGTGTGGCAGGCAGAATAATGGCTTCCAGAAAGATGTCCCTATTGTTACCCTCCAAAACTATGGCTATATTATGAAACATAGCAAAGCAGATTTAATGCTGCAGATGGGATTAAGTTTTCTAATCAGCTGACCTTAAGATAGGGAGATTATTCTGGATTTTCCTCTGGCCTCATGTAATCACAAGTCTCTAAATGTGGAAGGGGAAAGCAAAGGGTCAGGGTTAGATCAACATGATGTTAGAAAGACTCCATGGGCCATTTCTTTCCCTGAAGTTGGGAGGGAGCCATGAGACAGGAAATGCAGGCAATGTTTAGGAGCTGTAAGACGCAAGAAAATGCATTCTGCCCTGGAGCTCCCAGAAGGAATACAGCCCTGCTGATGCCTTGATTTTAGCCCTGTGAGATTCATCTCACATCTACAACTTCCAGAACTATAAGGTAATACATGGAGTACCTAGAGTATTCACCTATAATATAACAGAGTATAAACACATCCAAAATCTATCATAAGGCTCACTACAGGTGCTACAACTCTGTATGATACATATTATTTGTATAAATGACTTTGCAATGTCCGAAGTTTGTCTAGTTCTAACAACTAGCACCATGCACACTGGTCATGGTATGAAATTGTGACTGCAACCTCATATTGGGAGAAATCTCATGGAGAATAACCTAAGGAAGTATTTGCTCACAGTATAATGGAAGAGACAATGGGCTCTAGTCTGGTTTGGTTCTGAAATTGTTCTCTGACTTTGCCCTGATTCTCAGACAAGGCAATCTCAGCCCAAGTCCCAGCCCAGCCCCAGCCCCAGCCCAGACCAACACTAAACTTAGCTCAGACACAGCAGATCACCAGCCCCAGCCCCAGCCCAACCCAGACCCAGATCCAGACCAGACCCAGCCCAGACTGAACCCAGTTCCAGCTCCTGCTCAGCACAGATCCAGATCAGACTAGTCTCAGACCAGACCAGCCAGTCCCAGATCAGCCCAGCCCCAAACAACTCCCATACGAGCCCCATCCAAGACCCAGTCCAGACTCACACCCAGACCCAGTCCAGATCAAACCTACACCTACACCAAACCCAGTCCAGACCCAGCAGAGCTGCAGCCCTAGCCCAGCCCCAGCCAAGCTAACCCTGACAAGCTCAGCCCAGCCCCAGCCCCAGTTCAGACCAGGAGTAAGTCAGGTTTGTTCAGTCAGTCACAATGGTCACATATATTTCAGTAGATTCAGTGGACTTCAGTGTGAATTTGTGACTCAATTATGGTTAATTAGTCATGAAAAACATTTGTTGAGAGTGCCCTGAGAAATATTTTCCATTTTGATGACTAAAGCAAGGGAAAAAGAATCATTTCTTTTATCTCTGCATGGTTTTGTAAAGATACAAAGCCTGGCATCCTGAGGCTCCTTTTTTTTTTTTTTTAAGATTTTATTTATTTATAGAGACACACAGAGAGAGAGAGAGGCAGAGACACAGGCAGAGGGAGAAGCAGGCTCCATGCAGAGAGCCTGACGTGGGACTCGATCCTGGGTCTCCAGGATCACGCCCCGGACTGCAGGCGGTGCTAAACTGCTACGCCACCAAGGCTGCCCCCATCCTGAGGCTCCTTGACCATTAGAAGGTCCAAGCCCAGTGCACTACAGACCATGGAGCCAAAGATGGAGAGACGTGAGTACAGATGTTTTTAAGTCCTGACTAAATCAACGCTAGTGTTACTCATCTCCAGACATCTTGCTACATGGGATCAAAAAAATCATTTACTATTTGAGACAGTTGAATCATTTCCTATTGGTTTCTCTATAATACACCACTTGGGATACTGTGTGCCAGCTTAACAAGAAATGAATTGGGAATCAAACTCTGTGTATGTGTGCACGTGTGCATGTGTATGTGTGTTTATGTGTTCACATGTGTACACACATGTGTGCATATTTGTAATCGTGTGTGCATGTGTATTCGTGTATGCATGTGTGTATATGTACACACGTATGTATGTGCATTGTGTATTCATGTGTGTATGCGTACTTGTGTGCATGTGCGTGTGTGTACACATGCACACACCTCTCCTCTACTCCTTAAGACCACTGTTGAGCTAGAAACTTAATTGTAGCAAGCAGCTATTGTGTGTTAGTAGGTTAGTGACCCTGGGATGTCAGGCAGCTCACACAAATGCTCTGGGCCTCGGTTTCCTCACACTGACTCATTACGTGAGGTCCTGTAATGAGCTACTCAAAGTTGTAAGCCATTTAGAAAATGTAAAGTACAATATAAATTTTAAAACACTGCATGAATATAAAAAATAGTGAAAGGGAATAAAGGGGAAAGGAGAGAAAATGAGTGGGAAATATCAGACACGACATGAGAGACTCCTAACTCTGGGAAATGAACAAGGGGTGGTGGAAGGGGAGGTGGGCGGGGGGGATGGGGTGACTGGGTTACAGGCACTGAGGAGGGCACTTGATGGGATGAGCACTGGGTATTATGCTATATGTTGGCAAACTGAAATCCAATAAAAAATAAAAATTAAAAAAAATAAAATAAATAAAACAAAGCATGATCAATCTCATCCTGCTTAAAGCCATTAGAAGTGTTGCTGAATGTAAGAAGTTGGAAGTATTTTTTTTTCTTCTTTTTGGCTGTATACCAATTCTCAAAGGCCTTTTGGGGTGTCGTTAGGTTTCAAAAATGTGACTATGACTTTGCAGTTTCCTAATGATCTTCTCTTAGAAATGGCAAAGGTAAAGGATTTAAAGGAAATTGCAGCAATTTTGGAATAGATTTGGCTCTGGATACTTCTCACTAATGTACCAAATAGTTTATAGTTGATGTATACCCACATTATCAGTAAGGTACCACAAAGGATTTTGAGTAAAAACTTATAGAAAGGGGAATAGGAAAGAGGTATTTTCTGGGCATGAAACGAATGAGGCAGTCCAAAAAATCTTTTTTTTTATTTATGATAGTCGCACAGAGAGAGAGAGAGAGAGAGAGAGAGGCAGAGACACAGGCAGAGGAAGAAGCAGGCTCCATGCACCGGGAGCCCGACGTGGGACTTGATCCTGGGTCTCCAGGATCGCGCCCTGGGCCAAAGGCAGGCGCTAAACCGCTGCGCCACCCAGGGATCCCCAGTCCAAAAAATCTTTGATCACACTTTAGTTATAGCACAAAAGAGCTCTAGAGATTCTCGTTAAGGAACCAGATGATAGAATCCCTTCCCTGTGAGCATGAGCCTCTTTAGGAGCTGCAAAACAAGGCTGACTCGTCTACCTGGTACAGAGAGCATCAGTGGGTCTCTCCCACTCGTCCCCTTCCCAGGTTCCTGTCAGGAGCACTGTGGTCCTAGGAGGTCTGCTTCCCAGGCAGTTTCAAAAATGTCTCTTATTATAAGCTATCCGACTTGCCGCCACAATTAGTTTAAACGTATTCCTGAAACCTAAGCCTAAATTCCTGTCAAAATGTCTGCGAGACATAGTGAAGGAGCTGGTCTCTCCCGTGGGACGTACATGAGGCCCGTGGCCACTGTCTTGCAACGACTCAGGCAGGCAGCTTGGAGGTGCAGCGGTCACCTTGGGGAGGGCAGATGAAAAGCAGTCACATCCCCCTGGACTTCTCATTTACATAAGCCAATAAAGCCCACAGCTCCTTTGTTACTCTGTTACTTCTAAACTGCCTACTTTTTTGCTTTAAGTAATACTGTAGGGGTATAGATCGACACCGTGGAAACACAGAATAATTGCAATCTTTTAGGAAGAGCTAGTAATGTAAATCACTTTAGTTGATGGGGAATAATATAAAATCTTCATAATAGTAATGTTCAATATGTTCCAGAAATCACAATTCTAGGCATGCCAGACCACAGCTACATTAGATGCTAAGTGAGCTAGAAATCCAAACCCATACTGCCCCCAGCTCCTCTCCTTGGGATCTTTCTGCTACCCACTGCCAACCTCACCTCAAATTGCCACCTCAGTTAGGCTTGGCGCCTGGAATCTCTATTCCAGAAAGTCTTTCCTTTCTGGATTAGGTGTTTCTCCTTCAGGTCAGTTAACAAGGTGTGCACGTGGCCACTGCTGCACCCAGCAAATGACTGTGTTTTCGTTACATGCGTCTGCTCCTCTCCCTGGACTCTGAGGAATTTATTTGGTTTCGTATCATTCAGGAAATGCATCATGCTTGTTGCTCAACACTAATTGATAGTTAATGGAACCAATGAACAAATGCACAAATGCAAGAATGGGCATTTGGGGGAAGGTGATGAAGAATGTAGAATAGTAGTCTAACATTGACTGTCCTCAGGTCATGACGTTAGAATTGCTGGTATTCATTGTGTGATTTCACTATAAAGAGAGTGAAGCTCAGTGGAAGTTTGTAAGACCTGAGGGTGTGCCCTGAAGATAATTAACTATGAGGCTGTGTACTGGCCCAGATTTGCACCTGATAATTGTCAAAAAGCATCAGCTGAAAAATCATTTCCTAGTTTACAATGATGGTGGCTGTGAGGTTTCCCCAGGAAGGATGGAAATTCGTGGGACACCCGGGTGGCTCAGCGGTTTAGAGCCTGCCTTTGGCCCAGGGTGTGGTCCTGGAGTCCTGGGATTAAGTCCCACATCGGGCTCCCTGTATGGACCCTGCTTCTCCCTCTGCCTGTGTCTCTGCCTCTCTCTTTCTCTCTGTGTTTCTCATAAAAAAATAAAAAATAAAATAAATAAATAATCTTAAAAAAAAAAAAGGGAAATTCGACGTGGCTTTGTCTCTGGTCAGGGGTTGAACCAGCAGCATGAACCAGCCTGCCATCCTCATTACTGTCATTGGCAACAGGCTGTGGGTGCCCCTTGCATCACTGCTGCTAACACGTTGACTGTCACCTGCACACATCCCTCTGCAGAGCAGTTCCTCCAACCAGCAGCACACACTGCTTGCTTGCCTGCCTCCCTCGCTAGATTGTGAGCAGCTGAGGTCACATGTAATGTTGTATTACCCTGAAAACAGTGGTCCTCAGTGAATGATTGTTGAGTGAATGCATAAGTGAATGCACGCTGAAGTATCAATATGTTGGTTAACTGCTTGGTAGTAGGTCTGTGCTTCACGGGAGTCACATCGTTGTCGGACACGTGGTGTCCCGTGAGTCATATGGATGAACTTCAGAAAAGCTGGAGCTACTGGAGACAAGTATTCAAAGTGAAACACCTGTAAGTTAAAAAATCTGTTAATTTTTTAAATCCACATTATCTACACAGAGTTAAATTAGGTGAAACAGAACTTATCTGTGAAAATTTCTTCAAAATTTAAGTCTCTTTTAAAAGACCATAGACCCGCCACCTTTTAAATTATCTTGATTTGTGCCGAGGCCGAGCTCCACTGATCTTCCAATCAGTTTAGTTATTTGCTGAATGCAACCATCCATTTCATGTTTTTTAACTCTCACTCATACAGTAAAAAAAAAAAAAGTAATAAAACCACACTAGTCCCTAGCTGCAGTCACACTTATGTACACCGATTTAGTTAAATTACATAGCCACAGATGATTACAGATATCATTTATTATATTGTATTATTTCTATGCACTTAAAAGTTTGGATGGCTTATCTTATTGCCAGAAAGGTGATAGGAAATAAATGAACTATATTGATTATTAAGAGTGAAAACATAATTTACAGGGGAAGAGATGATCTCTGCTTTGCTCCACTGGCACAGGAAATGTTGCAGGGACACCATCTGTCTAGGACATAAAATACTCCAGCCCAAGACTATGGGATTCCTAATTTGCAGCCAGCACACTTTTAATATGTAAAATAAGCTGTCTTCATGATTTCCATAGAAGTTGCTCAGTCCCCAGAAACAACTCTCTAGTCCAGCTGTTGGCACCATGGACTAAACCGGGCCTAACACCTGTTTCACCCATTTACATATTGTCCGAGGCTTCTCTGCATGACAACGTGGGGTTGAGTGGTCTGCACAGCCTAACACACTTACTACTAGCCCCCATTTTATAGGAAATGTGCAGATCCCAACTTTAGACAGTCAAACCTACGGACAGAATTTCTAGCCTCAGGAGCCAGGAGTTGGCAAAGAAAAGAAAGATGATCCTCACGTGCTGCTGGACAAGAGAGAAGCCAACACCACGACAGTCCGGCCAGTACAGCAGTGAGTATTCTGTGAGGAGTAAAGCTGTGCTGAACACCATTCCGGGTCTCCTATGGGGAGCACGACGAGTGCCCAAGGTCACCCACAGAGCAAGAGGCACAACTTAGCCAACCTGAGGGCCCTTCCTTGGATCTTCTCCAGCTCCAGGGTGGCCTATTCCCACATTGGCCTTAGTGGCTGCTCCACCATGTGGACCTCCTGTCCAGGCTACTCACTTATTGCTGTTTGATTTCAAAATAAAACCAGACTTGTGAGTATCCTTCCTGCCAGAGCGAAGGCAGGGACTCCTATCACGAAACTTAGGGGGAAACAATTATCATGTATCATAACGATTTCTGAAAAATTTATGAGAAAATGGAGACATTCTGCTGTTATTAAGGAGACCAGTATTGGCTAAGGACAATCACACTTTACAAATTATTGAATTGGCAGCATTCAGAAAAGGCCCCTGGAGAATGTCTTCCAGATGTAGAAATTGGAGACCTAGACATTCAGTTCTGCAACACTTTTGACAGAGGCACAAGTCATGCGAAAAAACACCAGCCATTGTCCTTCGTTGATGGGTGGGTGAGCACCAGCATACACGTGTGCACGTGCGTGCGTGTGCGTGCAGATGATGCTCACAAGCATGTGCTGCTGCTGCTTAGACTGTGAGTACGTGAGTGCAAGTGCGTGTGCATGCAGATGTATGTTTAAGGCCCAAGTTTCTCCTTTGCTTACTCTGACCAGTCTATGGCAAAAACGAAAAAAAAAAAAAAAGTTGTTTTTTTTTTTTTTCCTCACCACACCAAATCGGAAGAAGATGTAAACACGTGTGCCCGGGCCCAGCCTCCTTCATGGCAGTTCTGCCGACAGCTTGCGAGGTGGGCATGGTTAACAAGCCCTACAGCTGGCAGATCTGTGCAGACATAATTGCACATGAATGGCAGGGGGGCGGGAACTGAGGACGAAATCAAATAGATAACAAGCAAAGGGAAAAAGTAGCACTGTAAACAAGCAGCATATTTTCCCCTCCACAGAGTGAGCCTGTGTGGCTGGAGGCGGTGTCTGTGTGCAGCTTGACTCCTAATCCATATCGCAAACAGCTTCCAGATGCTTCCATCCACAACCTTCTCGAGAATTCCTGCCCTCACAGATGCCTCTCCATGAGGGGGGTCTGTCTATAAGTAAAATGGAGTGGATTTCACTAATCATTCATTTCCAATCTTCCTGACGGGACTTTTATTAATAAACTCAATTCATCTGTCTCTCTGATTGGGGAGAGCTTAATCGCTTAGTCATGGGAAAGAAGAGGGGGGTGGTTCAGTGTTGGTCGTGCGGGAGAGTTTGTGTGCACGCACATGCTGTCTGTGGACCCCGCTGCACACAGGCAGTGACAGCGTGGGCTCTAGGCAGCTGCAGGTGGTGGGGAGTGAGTGCAGGGTGCTGGGAGCACCTGCCGTGTGGCTGTGGCCATGATCATGACTGTGGCGGTGACCATGACAGTGGCCGTGGCCGTGACTGTGACCATGACTGTGACCATGGCCGTGACTGTGGCCATTGCCGTGCCCATGGCCTGGGCCTGGCCTGGGCCTCCAGGGCGCTCCGCGTGGCATCTGGCCTCGGGCCTTGGCCCCCAAGGCCCCCGCCTGCCCTGGGCCTCTGTTCGGCCTCTCCAGACCCGAGAAAAACAGAGGAGAATGTCCTGCGCCTTCGTGGCCAGCGGCCCCAGGGGAGAGCTCTTCTTCCTTTCGCTTCCGGGGTCCCTGCTTGCTCACCTCAACAGTGACCTAGACGTGCGTAAGGTCAGCTGCCGACCTGGTGGGGGAGAGGAGGCTGGTGGCGCCTGGCTCGCAGCAGGGGTGCTCAGCGGCGTCCAGCACCCTCTGCTCTCCATCCCCCAGCAGGACATCTCCCTTCTGGTCCTGTCCCCCGGGCAGGTGGGTCAGCTTCTCGCCACAGGGCAGGGCTGGTCAGTGTGGACTTGGCTGGGCCCTGAGTCCTCGCCCCGTGGTCCCTCTTCCTCCCCACCCTGCACACCCACAGACCAGGCACCATCGGCCCCTCAGACCCGCTCCATCTCCACTTCCTTTCCAGGCTTTCCCTCTCCCGAGAACCGCCACCCGAGGCAGCTAACTTCGATTCCTGGGTCATCTCCCTGCATCCAACCCACGTCTCAGAGGAACCGGGCTTGGTGTTCCAGAGTGCAGACCTCCGCTCCTGGGGCTGCTCCTGTGCCCAGAAGGGCTACACACTCATGTGGCCACCTCCCACCCCCCGATTTCCCCACCCTGTGTGTACCCCCCCCCACACACACACGCGTACCCTGCGTCCCTCCACCCCGGGGCTGTCCGCCCTGTGGGGTTCACCTCCACCCTCTGCTTATGCTCATCCCACTGGATGGGACCATCCGTCCCTGCTCCTGAGGCCCAGTGCACCTGCCACCCCTTCCTATTGTCCCTCTGACAGTGACCCCACCTCAGCCAAAGGAGGAGAAATTGCTCCCTGTGCATCTGTTTTCCATTGTGGCGTCCATGCGGTCCCTGTCTCCTGAGTGATCTGCTTACTAGGGCACAGCCCACACCCAGTGCACAGTAGTTTTGAAACAGGTTATTTGTTGAATAGTTTTACTTGGAGAAACGTGGTCTCAGGGAGGTGAAGTGACTTGCCTGAGCCCCCAAAGCTGGGAAGTGGGGAACTAGGGACATCCAGCCCTTTCATCCCAGGTCTCACCAGGGCCGGGTGCCCTGCCACACATCCCCTTGCCCTCCAGCTCACACAGCTCCAATTTCAACATCACCACTGCTTTGACTAAGACAAGAGGAGGTCGTCTTCTTCACGTGCCTTCATCTAATGCATTCCTATGTTGGTCAACCTTACTGGGTTGAACACTGTCCCCCAAAAGCCCCTGCCCACCTGGACCCTGGGAATGTGGTCTTCTTCGGAAATAGTCTGTCCAGAGGTGACCTAGTGAAGAGGAGGTCACACTGGAAATGATCAAGCCCCAATCCAATGACTGGTATCCTTTTAAGAGGAGAGAGATCTGCATGCAGAAGAGGACACGGCAGCCAGCCGGGGAGAAGGCCATCCCCGGGGGACGTGTCCATGAGCCACAGCAGTGGAGGTTCCCCGCTAGAGACTCCAAGGGAGCACAGCCCTGCTGACACTTCGATTTCACACTTTCTGCCTTAAAACTGTGAGGTAATAAATTTCTATTGGCTTGAGCAACCTAGTCTGTTTTGTTGCTATTGTGAATCTACACTAATTATATTATTAAAGGTGTAAGGACTCATCAAGATATCATCCTTCCTGGTGCAGACATCCTGAGGTCATGCTCCAAACTTAAGCAAGAACTTAGTGAACCACATTGGAAAGTGTGATGAAATATTTACATTTATTTGCTCAGGGACTGAGGTCAATGCAGAAGGAGCTAGAAGGACAAGGGTTAAGTGAAGTCACGACAACTTTGGTTCCCCCTTGGAACATAGAAGGGAATCGACAGTCATGTCCAGGCACTTCAGCTTGTCCTGGTGACGCCACCAAGTCCCCACTGTCAATGTTGGAGGGTGTGTGTGGTGTCCGTGTAACGTGCGCCGAGGGTACCGCATGCAGGGCCGTCCCGCAGCACGAAGGCAGCATAGAATTATTTCTCTCTGGTTATCGATTCTGGGCTGCTCATGTTTTATTTTTTGCCTTGGATCACAAGAACTTCTGAAGTTAGGTTGGTCCATCATGATTAGGACCCCCGCCCCCCCGCAAGGCATCTGTTTCTTTTTCCTTTTCAGGCCCGCGACCACCCTTTGTATTTCTTTAGTGGACCTGTGGTCAGTGTTAGGAAGTCCGTGAAAGCCTTGCAGGGAGAATCAGATTCTAGACGTAGGTTTGGGAAGTTGCACACACATACAGGTGCAAACATTGATCGCCACCAGCCCTGTGGGGCCCAGATGAATACCCATGTGATCCTGTTGTGGCAGGAAACCCGGGAGCAGGGGTGATGCGAGCAGGTGCCCAAGGCGGACATAAGAGTAGAAGATGGACACTGTCACTGCCCCGGGCAGTGCCACAGTGCAGAGGCGGAGAGCACACTGGTTCAGCCGCCACAGAGGGTTCGTGCGTGGAACATGGGGGTCCCCTGGGTGGGACTCTGGCGCTGTTGCAGGGGAGTGTGGTGGCAGGTGGCAAGCAGCAGGTGTGAATGCTCACAACCCGCACCCTTACTGGGGAATTTCCAGAAGTGCTTTCACCGGCTGCTTTCCCAGGGAGGCCCTAAGGGACCTGCTTTGTGTCGGCTTCTGCTGAACTCACAGAACAATTGAGATGGCCTGGAGCCTTCTCTGTGTGGCCCGGGGTCAGCCTTCACATTGTGAGCTGTCACTTCTTATTTCCCATGGAAAAGTTATAGATAAGGGAGAAACAAACAAACAAGATAAAATAAGCCAGAAAAAAATTACTCAATAAAGGGCAAAGATAAAGCAGTAAAAATAAGCAGCTACCGTGAAAACAAAAATTTCCAACTGGACAAAACCACCCCCGAAGGCCAGGCCGGGTCTCCGTCTAGATTGGAAACAAATAAAGCAATAAAGCATGTCTCCAGTGTGGGTCTGAGGTCTGGCGCGGGGCCCCGTGTCAGGGAGGGTCACGGGTGAAGGTCCTGGAGGTGGCCGTCCCCTCCAATAACCATTGTCGCAGAGCGCTGGCCCCGACTGCAGCTGAACGGTGGGAAGGGCCTCAGCTCCGGCGGCCACGGGTACATTTGACTGAGCTTCCCGAGCTCAGAATCCCCTGGAAGGCAGAGGCCAGATGCCAGCACCTCGCTGTGCCCCCGGCCGCTGTTGCAGACCCCAGACCATCTCCTCGTGGACCCCGGATGGTGGTGGGGTCTGCAAATGTGCCTGAGGCTCTGGACTCAAGCTGATTAAATTGGTTCGAATTGTCCATCTCTTAACCGACTTCTAAACGTCAACTCTAGCACGTTAACCTTTTTTCATTCAATTTCTTTACCTATCAAATCAGATTAATACAGATACCTACACATCATGGTTTCTGAGAAGATAAAATAAAATTCATACATGTCGTGTCGAGTCCAACACGTAGAAAGTCCCAAGAAATAGCAGCTATGATTATGTGTTGGAATGCTCGCATGCCGTGAGCACATTGATGTCATGGAACAGAGAGGAAGAGGCTTTCCAGACAGGAGGGTCGTGTTGAATCCTATTTGCAGTCTTAATCCCCCTGAGCATCAGTGTCCACATCAGTAGGAATCCTTGCCAAGCTCTCTCATGGTGTCCTCTCCACACACATGCATGCATGCCCTACATGTAACGCCCTGGTGTCCTGGTGTTACAGGAAGCCATCGCATCGCTCGTCTAGGGGCGAAGTCGGCCACGCCAGCAGGAACTGGCATTCCACACATTTTATCATTTGCTCTGTATGGGAAAACTCAAACTTCCCTCAGATACCAGAGCTCTGCATGGACAAGGTGCTTCATCCATCTTTTGGACTGTGGCTTAAATACTCAGGGGGATGTTTCAAGTATCGATGTGTATGTGTGAGTGTGTGTGTTTAATACAGAAGTGAAAACACCTCTATTGACCCAAACAAATGCCCCTCCTTGAGAGGTTCTGGTGACAGGATTTGAAAAAAATTGGTTTCTAAAGGAGGGTTTTTGAAGCTTGAGGGCATCCTGGGCCCCCATAGGCTGTCTCTATGTGCACACACCCCTCCTATTTATGTCCTAATAGCATCTCTCTAAAAAATTGCCTGAAAACCACAGTGAGCATCTGACAATTCAACGCCATACAATGGCCTGACGGTAATGACGACAATGACAATGATGACAGTGACGACGACTTTTCTAGGTAACTGGTCGATCCTCAAGAAAAAAGCCCCCCTGACTGTACTCAGTAAAATTACATCCCCGGTGATCATGTCTGTTCCTCATCTTTGATTATCTTTTTGAATTTTGATGAAAGGAAATGAGTGAGCAAACACCTCATAGGACCAATCCCAGAGAAGTCTGAAGTATGGGGATCCCCGTTGCCCTGGGATGATGCCCTGCCGCTCCCTGACATCCATCAGCAGCAGTACGTGTGGACCATCACCAAACAGGAAGCTGGCCCAGGCACCTCACTGTTCAGAAATTTTACTGGGTCTTCGTCCCATAGATGCCATTGATTATTGGTTGATTTTCATGTGGTTAAGCTCAGTCTCTGTCAATCAACTGATAACCGCCCGTCCCAAAGCTCCCAGGCAAATGACTACCTCCCAGGCACTGAGACCAAGGCCAGGCTTCTTTGGGGACCAGGTGAGATTGTGTCCCACATAACATCTGTAAGCTGTTAACTGAAAAGTCATACTTTACCTCCAAGTAGGAGATCCGGGATCCAGCAGGACTGCACGAGATGTCAGCACCACCCAAATTTGAACCAAACAATCTCCTTAAAATTGTGCAGTGATTTGCACTCCTCGGGGCTTCACTTTGTCACATTGAGTGATGTCATGCTCTGAGGAGCCTCTGTTACTGTAGAGAGGACTTTCTTCCTCTGTGCCACTCTAAGTGCTCGTCTACACAGACCTGTCATCCACCACTCCTTGCACTGCCTCCACGAGCTGCTCTCTGGGTGAAGTAACCATGTCAGTGACATGATGGGCTCTGCCCTCAAGGAGCCTGCAGCCTGTAGGAGAGAGGGAGACTAAACACACACCCTTCATACAGGGTGGGAAAGGGAGGGAAGCCCCCGACTGAGGGGTGAGGAGCAGAGGCCTGTGAGGTGGAGGCACCTCTTGGCAAAGGCCGAGCGGCAGGGCCCAGGCTCCCAACCCAGCCGCTGGGTGCTATGGCCCAATGTGTGCCCCCCACCCCCCGAACGCACATGTTCAAGCCCTGCTTCCCAACATGAGGGTGTCTTGGACAAGATCCTGAGGGGGGAGCCCCGTGATGGCATCCGTGCTGCCCCAAAAAGAAGGGAGAGAGAGCGGGCAGGAGTCGGAGCCTGCAAACCAGGGTGCGGGTCTACGGCGGCATGACTGCAGCTCGGAAACATGAGGGCCAAGCGTCCATTGCTTGCACTGCCCGGCTGTGTACTTCGTGCACCTGACTCTG
The DNA here is from genome assembly GCF_018345385.1 of Vulpes lagopus. Taxonomy (NCBI): domain Eukaryota; kingdom Metazoa; phylum Chordata; class Mammalia; order Carnivora; family Canidae; genus Vulpes; species Vulpes lagopus. The sequence goes on from NC_054847.1 coordinate 57,125,420, forward strand.
CATGGGTGGGGGAAAATAAAACCAATGGACCCCCCACCGCAGGCTATGGGAACTTGCAGTCCTCTGGTGACGAGGGTGGTGAGGGTGCCTCGACTTTCATACCGGCTTGTAGACCACATCTGGGTTTCTGTGAACCAAGTGAGCTTGGAAGCAGCTGAGGACAGGGCTGGCAGGAGAGGAGTGGGCCTGAGAGGGGAGGGGGCTGGAGGTGTGCGCCCCCAGGCCTGCCTGCGTGGCGAAGCCCAGAGGACCAGAGGAGGGGCTGGGGGCCCCAGCAGCAGGGAGAGTGCACCTTCTCAGAGCCTTACCCTTTGTGCCCCTTCATCTGGCTGTTTGTCTGTTTTCTCTGTGGCATCGGTTCTAGTAAATGGGCAGAGGTACATGAGCGCTTGTCTGAGTCCTGAGAGTCGCTTTGGCAAAGTAATAGAAGCTGAGGGGACGTGGGGGTCACAACGAGTCAAGAGCACAGAGGACAGCCTGGGCTTGTGACTGAGGTCTGATGTGGGATGTGTCATAGGACCCAGCCCTGAGCATGGACAGGTGGATAGGGGGACAGGTGGGCAGGGAGATAGGTACACAGGGAGACAGGTGCGCAGGTGGGGAGGGGAATGGGGGATAGGGGGACAGGGGGGACAGAGGGATATGTGGACAGGTGCACAGGGTCCAGGTGGGCAGGGGGACAAGGGACAGGGGGATGGGGGGGCAGGGGGACAGGGAGACAGGTAGACAGGGGGACAGGTGGGCAGGTGTGCAGGGGGACAGGGAGACGGGGGATGGGGGGCAGGGGGGCGGGTATAGGTGGACAGGTGCACGGGGGGCAGGGGGACAGAGGACAGGTGGACAGGGGAACAGGTGGGCAGGTGGACAGGTACACAGGGGGCAAGTGGGAAGGGGGCCGGTGCACAGGGGACATGTGGGCAGGGGGACAGGTAGGTAGGTAGACAGGTGCATGGGGGAACAGGTGCAAAGGTTGGCAGGTGCATGGGTGGACAGTTGAGCAGGTGCACAGGGGGACAGGTGCATGGGGGACAGGAGCACAGGAGGGCAAGTGGACAGGGGGACAGTGTGGGGAGAGTGCTTGCTCAGCAGGGAGGCGCAGGCTGGACAAGGCCTCTTCCAGCTCCGTGGGTTCATCAGGGTCATTGATCCACCGGCTCCCTGAAATCCGGACATGGGGTCATCCCGTGTGTGTGTTGGAGGGGAACTTCCACCTTCCTCTCCCTAGAGCTCTTCCTCACGGAGGGCCTGCTGCTCCCACAGAGCTGCCTTGCCCCTGCCCCCAGCACCTGGGACTCCTCACATAGTCCTCCCAGGACACCTGCACCTGGCAGCCGTAGGAGCAGCTGTCACTTCAGGTGAGGGAGACTACAGGAAGTCACGTCGACATGTACACACATCCGGTGAGTTTATATTTTAAAATTCAGTATCTTTATTCCTTCAGAAAAAGACAAAAAAGCTTGATACAAATTATTATTTCTTTAAAAGGTACAAAGAGGGATCCCTGGGTGGCGCAGCGGTTTGGCGCCTGCCTTTGGCCCAGGGCGTGATCCTGGAGACCCGGGATCGAATCCCACGTCAAGCTCCCGGTGCATGGAGCCTGCTTCTCCCTCTACCTATGTCTCTGCCTCTCTCTCTCTCTCTCTCTGTATGACTCTCATAAATAAATAATAAAAAAAATTTTAAAAAAAAAGTTTAAAAGGTACAAAGAATTTCTTAAACTTTGCCCCCCGCTAAGGATTTCCCTTCCAGCACAGGCCTCTCCAACCCCAGGCCCCTCGCTCATTCCCCAGCGTGAGCCCTTCTATTTCGTGTTCCAGGGTGACTTTCGTGTTCATCAAGACAAGCATCGCCGCGTCTGCTGTGTCTCTTCTCAGAACCATATGGCCGGTGGTGGGAATCGGTGTTTGCAATCCGAGGAACAAAGTAGCCGCGCCAGCTCACCTTCGGGTGGGGTCCGTGGCCGCGGGCTCTGGCCAGGAGCCTACTCGGAAGGGCGGGGCACCCGTGGAGGCCGTGGTCGAAGAGGGGGGCAGCAGATGGCCCGGGGAAGGGGAGCCACCATGAAAGGCCATTCAAGACAATTAACTTCAATTCACGCTAAGCAGAAATAAACAATCGCCCATTCAAGTGGGGATTAGTTCCACTATCTTTATGCGGGGCGTCCAGACGAAGTTCCCGTACCGCAGGAGCACAGCTCCACGAAAACACAGAGCTGTTTTGTCTGTTGCCATCACCCTAGCCAGAGACAACCTGACATGTGCACTCCTAAGTGTCCTCTTGCAGAACGCATTGACACTCGGGTTGCTTGTGAATAGATCCCTAAGTGGCTCTCCACACTGGAGCAGGGTTCATCTCCCTGATGGTGGTGGCAGCAAGCAAGTATGCCTGTCTGTGGGCAGGCTTCCCTGAGTGTGCCCCTCAGACCAGACAGACCCCCCCCCCCTCCCATGCTCTGCTCCACTGGTGGAGAATATGTACTGTGGGTGGCCATGCCGCCCACCGGAACTCTGCCTCCCCCTGGGGGCAGTTACTGAGCTTTAGTGCAGTTGTGGCTCCCCCTGCACCACGTCCCCCTCCTCACCACCTCCCGGGATGCAGGAACTTGCATCCTCGCTGGAAGCGTGTCCAGGCTGGGCTCTCAGGCCTCCCTCCCTCCCAGGCACTGGGGATGGCATAAGGTCCCATGACCCCGAGTCCCCCTCTGTGAAGGTGATGCCGGGACAGACCATGTGGCCACCCTGCTGCACCTTGGTGCTCCCTGAAGACTCCCCCTTGAGCTGCCAGGAGAGCTACATGAGGTTGGTAAATACAAATCGGTGGGATGGTTAACTAAATGTTTGAGCTTAGCTCCTTTCTTCTTTGGAGTTCATTACTCCGAATCAAGTATATGGGGTTTATAGCAACCAGCATTAGGGAATTTGGAAACAAAAAACAATGTAGCTCACAGGGACCGGATAGAGTGAAGCAAGGCTGCGGGGTGGGGGGCAGGCCACCAGGGCCAGCAAGGGCTCTGTTCTCTCAGGTATCAGCTGAAGGGTGGCCCCAGGACCCACCCGCAGGCCTCAGGCATCCTTCAGAGGGTTGTGGAGGCTGCTCCACCTATGGGGCTGGGGTACGAACCCGCGCAACCAGACCAAACTGCCTTTTGCTGCAGAAATCCACCCCAAGCAAATGTCCCTAACTTCATTGTTTCATAATCTGTATTTTTGCTCTGCTTAATGCATTCTTCCCCACGGCTGCCAGATATCCAGTGGCGACACATGAATAACAGGATGGCAGAGACAAACCCAGCATTAAGTGGCAATTATGAAGGAAGCACACTCCCCGGGGCGGCTGTGGAGACTGTCTCTCCTCCCTGCCCCTCACACGTGGGGCTCCTCCTTCTCCATCCACCTCCTTCCAAACTCGCTCTCTCCTCCGTGTATCCTACAAGTCTCAAATTAAACTGAGAATCCTCCGAAAGGCCTTCCCTCACAGCCCGGCCCCCATCGTGGGGTCCCGAGCCCCTTTGTGCTGCAGCGGCTCCTGTGTACCGCAGCCCTCCCACAAGTGGCCTGGCCGTCCAGCTCTTGGTCCCTGTCATCATCAGAGTGGACATCCCTCGTGAGACCACAGTAGGGCCTTCGGGCCTCAGACCTTAGGCGCTCAGTGAGCACTCGCTGAGTCAGTGACAGTCGGAGGTGTCTCTCTGTTTCCTGGTTGGCAGTGGATCGGTTTTTTGCTCTGTTTCCATTTTCTGTATCTTGAAGATGAGTGACGTTGTCCACCTCACAAGACTGTGGGCTAAGCAGGGACACTTCACTCGAGACGCTTCGGCTATAAAAGATTTACTATGTAAAATGACTTGGCAAATATATACGAAATTAATATGCTTGCAGATCATTTAAAACCCTTCTTGGTGCTCTGTTGAAGGTAAGAAGTGCTAAGTCATTGTGATTTCAGCATATTTTTTGTGTTCATTATCTGTTTTATTGAGTGGAAAAACTTAATTCTAGTACAAAAGGAGATTCACAGTCCTGATCAGACACATTTTAATGAAATCAGCCTGGATACAACAGTCTCCTCCACTAACATCATTATCATTACCACTGGTAAAGGAATGCGAGGCAGCTTAAAAGAATTTTTTTTAAAAAAAGTCAAGAAATAGATATGGTGATTTTAGGTATGAAATTGAGGCCAGCCAAGAAGACAAATAACCTTGGCAGATGTAATCATCACTGAACGTGATCCTTGACATCAGTTCTGGAAGGAGTTCACTGTCTAAAGAAGTTGGTTTCTAATTAGATGTGAATTATACTGTTTTCTATATTATGTTTAATTAAAGAATGAGCAAATAGTTGTGACAACTGGCAAGATAGTTATTTTGTACCATCTCGGGCTCAGCTACAGCTACAAAAGGGGCATGCAATCAGCAATTGTCTTTAAAAAGAGCACTTAGTATAAAATGATTAGTTTCATCAATTTAGATCTATTTTCTTAAATAAATAGAACTACTAGAATAGCTTTGTCTGTTCAGATTGGAAGACCTTTTTATAACTGGAAAGGAAGACTATTTAGATACCATCCGTTCTTCTAAAGAGGGCAAATTGCTTCATTTCACATTATTAACACTTCTCACATCTACCACGGCTCTGGCACAGTCTCCGGTCTCCTGCCACTCATCCACCTGATTTCAGTGCCCTACTGTATAAAAACCTTAAATGTTATGTACATATATTATCTCATAATGTGCTGGTGTTTTACTATCCAAAAGAAAATTGCACATGAGAGATCGTGATCAATGATGTATTGTAATTGCAAAGTATTTGAGTTCATATAAATAAAGAAAATTTTTAATGGAGGGAAGGAAGTCGGCTAGCAAAGTGATCATGTATACATTTTTATGTGCAAAGAACTACATGTGGTTTTTCCCCGTGTCTGTGCCAATGACTGCTTCCTCTGAAAACCAATTTCTGAACCATCGAGGTGAGTGTAAATAATCTGAATGTCACTGTGCTCAACATACATCATGCAATTTCATAAAGACGTGTACTGTGTGGAGCCACACACAAATGTACGTGGGCATATTTGAGGTTCAGTTAGCTAAAGCTAAACTGACAAATTATCTGGGAAACACCAAGAACTAAATGCTACAGAAATTAGGACAGAGTAGTTTGTACTTAAAAGTCAAGTAATGTATCTTATCACATCAACTATATATAAAAAAAAAAAATCAGGTCTTGTACAGAAAAAAAAAAAAACCACTCTTCATTTGAAATAAAATTACATGTTGTAATACGTCATTTTAAAACAATTTGGGCCAATCCAGCAAACACAGGGTGATGCAACATTGCTAATGTCATTGGATTTGGTACCACATTATTCGGTCTGTTTTAGGCCACGGAGAGGCTCCTGGCTCAGGCCGATATCTTTTCATCGCAACGAATTCATTTCAGAGGTAGTTTAAAGAAACACAAACTTTGGCCTGAGTGCTCTGTGATTTTAAACCAACCACCTTCCTAGAATCAGGGGTATATAAAATCATTCTGCTTAAATACCGTAGTGAGCCTGATACTAATCATGTTTTCTTAGGTTAGGTGTTTTCCTATGTCTTGTTTTATCATAGCATAAGTATATTTAAAAATGGGTGAGGGAGAATCTAATTTACTGGCTTGTTCCATTAGCCAGATATTCATTTCCAGCAATCTGAATTTTATAGGCACTATTACATTATACCCTTTTAATCAACAGAGCTTGAATGCTTATCAGTACATTTTGCATTATGATGGAAGACATTGATTAAGTTGTGCTTAATGGATTATCAGATATTATCTTCCATGCAATTTGTAAAGAATTAGGTTAATAATTTTCCAATCTTCAGGTCCAGAAAATTTGGTTTCTTTAATAGGGCATGATTTATTACTTGTACAATGATTAGTTTGACATAGTGTGTGGAAATTAAATTTAGGAAGGTTTTCTGATCATCTAGGGAAGAACACACACACAGAGACAGGATAAATATAACCCAAAACAAATATTTCCCCCTCAGTATTTTACTGGTATGAAGTAAATGCATTTAAAGCAAGACAGCAAACAGCTAGCTTTACAGAAAAAAATAATCCTGCTGAAAACTACCAAGTTATGTACACAAATCTGTAAGGATTTCAAAACAGCTTATTAAATGTGTCTAGTGGAATGATAAGTATGATATAAAAAGGTGCAGGCTTCTTATTGGATGCTTTGGTTAGAATTGCCTAATTTGTCATGCTTAAGAAAAGAAAAGGAAAATAAAAAATCCCTACTAAAGAAAAAATTGTCAAGCTACGTTAGGTGGTATTTCACTTCAAAAGAATATATATCGAGACTCTTTGTTATTATATGTGGAGAAACTTGGAATTTTAAAAATAAGAACTATAATGAATCTCTCAGGTCTGCAAAGATTCCAATCTACTTATAATATCAGTTATTGCCTTTTCCCAATTATTTCTCCCCTTAATCCTACCTCATTTCTTCTAAAATTACCTCTGCATTCATTGTTTTTATTAAAAAATAAGAAAAACCTTTATTAAACATGCAGCATTTCTATCCTATAATTCTTCTTAACCAAATAACTCATTATATCTGCTCCTAGTACACTGCTTAAAATTTCAAACATGACCATTCACACTGGACTGTCAGTAAGCACAAGAAAATATAACATTGGCCTTGCTACATATGACCAATCTCATAAAGATTACCATTGTTCCATACACACACAAAAAAATACCTGAAAAAAAGTAAAAAAAAAACAAACCAAACCAAAACGAAACAAAAAACACTTATTTGAGAAAATCAGAATTTCAATGTCCAAATGGTTGGCTTGTAGAGGTTAATCATTTGGGTAATTACATGTTTTCCTTTTGCTCTGCACATTTTTGAACAAGGTTATTATAGTCATATCATAAGGAATATGAAGTAGACTCTAAGTTTTTCTGTATATAAACACAATCTTAACTGGAATTTTTAAAAATTAGAATGATTTTTTTACTGAAAGCAAAATACAAAATACAATGTGCCAATGAATTTCTAAGATCCGCAGGTATGGGCTGTTGGTGTCCTGCAAACAGGCCTCCTCCAAGTGGCCCTAAAGCCCAGCTGCCATGACCCATCCTGGAGGAAGGGATGCCGAACATAACCACGGCCTTGGAAGTGGTAGGTCATGAAAAGAATATTTCCTGGAGGTGAGTTTTTTGGATGCTTATATTTTCTATGAGAGTAAAAACCAGTATTGTTGAAACTCACATATAAATCTTCAATGTGTTTAAGGGGTTTTCCGAGCTTGTACTAGCGCATTTATTTAAAAAGAAGAAGAAGAAAGAAGAAGAAGAAGAAGGAGAAGGAGAAGGAGAAGGAGAAGGAGAAGGAGAAGGAGAAGGAGAAGGAGAAGGAGAAGGAGAAGAAGAAGAAGAAGAAGAAGAAGAAGAAGAAGAAGAAGAAGAAAGAAGAAGAAGAAGAAGAAGAAGAAGAAGAAGAAGAAGAAGAAGAAGAAGAAGAAGAAAGAAGAAAAAGAAAGAAAGAAAACATCAAGCTTCCCCCTGAAAAGTGTGATTACCACAAACAATTGATTCAGCTCTAAACATCTGAAACCGTATACAAAACAACAGCTGCATTTGGGTAAATGCATCAAATATACAGAAATATATAAAACTTAATCATGTCATTTATAGTGTGGCTGTTAAGCTGCAAATTGCATTGGAAAACAAGTTTTTTAAAAAAGGGAGTCACCTCAACAATCCACCCACACAGCTCTTTAACATTAAACTGGAAACTGATTCTGCATCTGCATGAAATGAATCAGATCTGACTCATAACCAGTGCTGGGACATCACTGAGCTCTTACTGCGCTGGGGACGCTGCAGGTTGCAGGTTGCCAGGATGTCCCTCCTCTCAAGCTGTGGGTCAGAACTGGCTCCATCAATTTAGGAGGCACTTGGCACCAGAGCCCCAGGACGGGAGCGAGTCGCTGGGGGGAGCAGCAGGGAGTTCCAAGGAGCTGGGAGGATGAGGTCTCTGGCCTTAGCAGGCCTTGGTGATGCTGAGGAGGATGCTCACCCAGCGTGCAATAGACATCTTTGGGCCACTTGTTCTTTCCACCAGCACTGGCCGTTCCCGCGGCATCAGACAAGCTCACCATGCTTCCACATTAAAGGTTTGGGTAGTTGGATGTAGCCCCACTCACTTGCACTGGACCACGGGACATTAGTCTAATAGTTTCAGCTTCTTAGGTTTATTGAACCTTCTTCTTAGGCTAACAGGTGTCTCTGTCTCCTTTAGCAGCCACTCCTTTAGCAGCCTGTTTCCAGGGCCCTGATCTGAGGTCGGGGGCAAGCAATCACATTTCATATTGTCTTAAATTGCCCTCACTGTGGAACACAGACATCAGGAAGGACGTCTGCGGGTTCAGGGTGCGTAGGGCACTGCCTACATTTCACATATTTTGACCATGTTTGTGATAGGGGGACAGTTAGGGAAAAGCAAGGAGCTCTCTGTCTTCAGTTGGAAGGAAATGTCCGAGATTGCAATCCAACAAAGGTGTTATGGGTGTGTGCATGGAACCTGGCCCAACATTTTAAGGCACAGGAGGTTAAGTCCGGGATAAGTTTTGAAAATTAAATATAAATTTGATGATTACTTATTTCTTTTTTTAATATTTATTTATGATAGACATGGGGGCGGGGCAGAGACACAGGAGGAAGGAGAAGCAGGCTCCATGCTGGGAGCCCGATGTGGGACTTGATCCTGGGACTCCAGGATCGCGCCCTGGGCCAAAGACAGGCACTAAACCACTGAGCCACCCAGGGATCCCCTGATTACTTATTTCTTAATGCAAGGATGCAAGGGCACTCATCCATCTCCCTGTGTATTTGCTATAAATAGTTAATATTTATTAAGGTCCTATTATGCACCAGGCACCAATTTAAATGCTTTGCTGGCCGTGAATCATTTCACTCCCATGAAATGCCAGCTCCGTGAGGTGGCCCCTATGTTTTCAATGTAACTGATGAGGGAATGAGAGCCAGTGCAGAATCATACAAGTAATTGCAGAGGGGGACTGTAGACATGAGGCCTCTCCAAGCTGCCCCCATTACAGGTGCTGCTTCTCCCGTTACACCCAGCAGGTGCAGGCAGGTAGCATCCTGAAGCACCAGCATCACCTCTAGGAGCCCGCGGGTCCCAAGGAGCCTGGTGCATTTCCTAGGAAACAGAGACCATTGATTCCTGCCCACTGGGATCATACCTGGTGGGATATATTGATAGGATCAAACTGGATTTATGTACCCTAGGTCTTGGGGAATTCTGAGATTTCCCTGAAACTGTACATTGACTTTGCCTCCCCAAACACCCATCCCCCAAACACGCTTTGCCCTGTGGGTCCTGTCCATGCAGAGCAGTAAGCAGGACTCCAGGCAGTGGGATCTGTGGGGGCCCTTCCTTTGTGTTTCAGTAACAAATCAGGAACCTCAAATGCTTTCTGGGATTCTTTTTCAAACCAAGTTCTGGGATTTGACCACTTGCATCCATTATTGTTGGAACAGAGAAATACCACCACCGTGTCTGGGGGCAGACAGTGGGGAACAAAAAAATCCCCAACAAGAGTTGCAAACACAAACAGCGCCCATCATGCAGAAATTGCCTTGGCGTGCAGGTCATTGGTGATTTCATTTGTAAGTAATGTTTTGATTGTCACAGATTATATGTTGTTCCCCTCCCCTGACATTTGCCGTACAGCAGGATTGATTTTTGTGCTCTAGTATGAAAAGGTCACTTTGATCAATGCAGTGTAATTGGCACTAAATTAGGATCATATCAGGTTATTTTGCTATTTAATGATGAAATATTAAAGAAAAGCATGGGTAGATTGCAAGCATTCACATGCACTTTAAAACCACTGCAATGACGCTTGATTTTATAAGAAAAGTAGAGAGAAAAACAACTAATATGCCGAAAATGACTGTGATGTATTGGAAGAGTGGCCCGAAATTATATATTTTCGTTTGCGCTCGACTGAAAGCCCCAGACACAAAACACAGGCCCCGGGAGTCAGTTCTGCTCAGCCTCATGGAGAGGGGCCTTAGAAGGGAGCCTATTGCTGGTGGTGCTCGGTGCCCGCGAGTCATAGGGGCTAAGCCTTTTCATTCTGCATGGAGTAATTATGTTTAAAAACATCCTTGTGCCTCACATCCACTTATTAGACAAACCTCAGCCTTCGGGAACGTGCAGCGTGGTTGCGGCTACAGGCAAGCTGCAGGCACAGGCACTCCCCGCTTCTGGGGACAGGCTCCCGATACTGGGCTGCCTTCAGCTTTGCACCTCGAGTAATTATAAGCATCGTCAGAAGTGTTAAATACCGTGTGTTATTTCCTCCATTGTAAATAGACGCGTTTCCCCCATTATTCTGAAATGTGTTGAGCAAGAAAAAGCTGCATAAGATTATACTTTTAAATGCAACTAATGTTGCAGGAAATTTGTTGGGTGCTTTCCTGCCGCAGAGTGTATTATCTGAAAGCAGCACAGACTTAAACGGCCACTGAAGGACGTTAACCTTTTTAAGGGCTAGAAATATGGTGCCACAAATATTGATAAAATAATCCAGGTGCCGTTGAGGGGGGGTGGGGCGGCTGCGAGGGCAGAGGGTGCCCTCAGGGGTGCCCAGGGGTGACAGGGTGAAGCAAAGGGGCACTGCCTCCTCCTCTGAGCCCTCCAGGGGGCCCTGCATGTCCCTCTGAGCACTCTTGAGAACCCGGACATCAGGGAGACAGTGTTTGACCGTGGTGTCCATAGGCTCTGGTTCCCTGTCTCCAGAGTGAAAAGGGCATCAATCATTTAGGGTCAGAAAGACTTATATGTTTGTATTAATGTGTGTTGTGGGGTGAACTGTGTCCCCTTAAAAGGATGTATTGAGGTCCTAACCCCTGGTGGGTATAAATGCTGCCTTGTTTGGAAACAGGGTCTTGCAGATGCTGTCAAGTGGGGGTAGGGTCCCATTGGAGTAGGATGGACCATGATCCAGAGATTAGTGTCCTCACGGGAGGAAGGACAGGGGACCTGGGTACAGAGAATCAGTGGGGGCCGAGCCGAAGGCCATGAGAGCATGAAGATGGAGCCATCACTGTGCTGTTCACAGCCCAAGGGACGCCATAGAGTGCCGCCAACACCAGAAGCTGGGAGAGGCAGGGAGCATCTTCCCCTACAGCCTCTGGAGGGAGTGTGGCCCTGCCCTGCGCTGACATCCGATTTCTAGCCCAGGACCATGGGTGAGTACTTTCCCGTTGTTGGAAGCCAACCTCGTTGGGTCCTTCATTATAGGGGCTCCGGGAAACAAATTCTCTAATAAACTTACATTTTAGCTGGAAAGGATCAGGGCTATTTCATTTCCCCCAACATTGATAGATCTGAAAGCCACCCCTTTTGATTTACTGGCATCATGTTTGGTTGCTATTTACATTGATAAGGACTTAATGGGAAGTATTCTTGAAACTTGCTGGCCCAAGAATACCAGATTCGCTCATGATGACCCTAAGACATTCTGTATGATTCATCTACTATCCAGGACGTATTTGGTGAACTATGTGCTACACTCATGCTTGTCCTAGAGTGAGGATGGTCAGTAGCAAATGGTCCATTGTGAGCTTGCACACAGCAGACAGGTAGAAGGTTGCATGCAATGTGAATGTTTCTCAGAAAAGGGTTTTAGGACACCCTAAACCTGTGGAACAAGGAAGGCCTCCAGCAAGAAGTAGGGCCGATAGATGCTGGAACTAGCCGACAAAGTTTCCATTCATGCATGCACACAGGCATGGGCAGACATATGTGTTCCTGTAGAGGCTGGGCCTGGATGTGCTATAAGCAGGCAAAGTAAAGGGAACCCACATGAAGAAGCGGGTTCTGGAAGCCCCGGAGATAGGGGACACCCACCAAGGAACATCAGGTTGAGTGTGGCTGGAGGCATCCACGGTGTGATGGGGTTAGAACCAAACTATGGATGATAGGGTACAGATGATAGTGTGTGTTGGGTTAAGGAATTTGGTTTGTCTTAAAAAGGGAAGTCTTTTAAACACAGTGCAGATAAGATCAATGAATACTTAGGGAGATTGTCTGATTTTAGGTTGGAGAACAGATGGCAGATGGAGCTGAGTCAGGTTGAATGATGGGCTGGTCCAAGTAACTGGAAGGGAGCCTTTGTGATGGTGATGTATTTGTCACCCTCACTATGGTGCCTGAAAGTTTGTTGAAATGCCTGTCTAGATATCACTGGGAAGATGTTTTTTGGGTGCGATTAACTTTTAAATCAGCAAACATTGAGTAAAGCTGATTATTCTCCCCATTGTGGCAGGCCTCATCCAATCAGTTAAAGGCTTTAAATGTAAAAATAGACTTTGCCCGAGAATGGGGGATCTTGCCTCCATGCAGCCTTCCGGATCCATCTGCAACATCTCCTCTTCCTTGGGCCTTCAGCCTACTGGCCTATCTGTGCATTTTAAACTTTCTGCCTGTACAAGCCTATGAGTCAATTCCTTAAAATCTCTGTCTTCATTTATATCATCAGTATCTACAGCTCTGCCCATCCGTCCATCCATCCATTCACCCATCCATCCGTCTATCCATCCACCCATCAATCCACCCACTCAACCATCCATTGGTCCATCCATCCGTCCATCATCCGTCTATCAGTCTGTCCATCCATCCATTCATCCATCTGTCCATCCATCCATCTACCCGTCCATCCGTCCACCCATCCATCCATCCATCAACCCATCCATCTATCCATCCACCCACCCATTTGCCCATTTGTCTATCCATCCGTCCATCCATCTACCCACCCACCCATCCACCATCCATCTGTCCATCCATCCATCCATCCATCCATCCACCTGTCCATCCATCTGTCTGTCCATCCATCCATCCATCCACCCACCCATCTGCTCATCTGTCATCCATCTACCCACCCATCCACCCATCCACCCATCCATCCATCATCCATCCATCCATCCATCCATCCACCATCCATCCACCTACCCATCCATCTGTCCATAGAGCCATCCATCCTGTTGGAGAACCCTGACCAACAGAGGATGTGTGCAGACATGGGCAGATCCATGAGGAAGGAGCCAAGGAGGGGCTCTGGAAGGCAGAGCAGGGAGTCTGCGGAGGGCAGGTCTGGGGAGATGACTGACTTAGGCTTTGCACACTGTGCATTATGGTGCCCACGAGATGCCTGAACACAGGTGCTCAGGACGAGGCAGCGGGTAGTGGAAAACATTGTAGGCCAGGCCAGGGCTGACTTGTCCCTTGCTGGTGAGGGACCCTCTCGCTCTAAAGAAAGGAAATACATGGATAAGTCCCATAAAACGGGGTCTACTCAGAGAACACCTTGTGGAATCTAAGTGTGGGTGAGATCTGGGCCAACGGGGAGACAAGATGGGGAACTAAGAGCCCCGCCGTGAGGTGTGAGCACCCCAGGGCCACTTGTCCTGATTCTCCGTGGCACCTGAGGCTTTATTTTGTGGCAGCATCTTATCTCCTGACTCACCACCTGTGGCTTCTACCCAAAGCTGGGCTGTGGCTTAATAGCCTGTTTTGGGGACTGCTTGTTGCTCTATAAACAGCCCCAAAGTACCTACCATTTCAAGCCCAATCGAATCTTTTCACTCACCTGCCAGAAAGACCCATTCCTGCAGTGAGTGCTTCGTTCGGAGATCCAGGCAGCTGCCTTGAGGCCCCCACTTGAGCTGGTCAGGGGTGACGGAGGGCAGGGGGGCAAAGCCAGCCCCTGCAGCCTTGGCCCCAAAGCCAGTGTGCACACGTTTTGCCCATACTGGCTGGGAGGCTGGTGGCATGGACGTTCTCCTGTGGCCAAGCAGACCCTTCTGAGGACAGTCCTGTCCTGGGGATGGCGTGATCTGAGGGTCTTGGCTCCCTCCAGAACCTGAGATGCTGGCTCTTTTTCTGGCCCCGAGCTGCGGTGGATGTCAAATTCCTGACAAAGAAGGAGAAAGTGGCCGCTGAGGGTGAGGCACATGCAGGGTTCAGGCTCCAGCCACACTGCCCGAGGGCCTTCCCGGATTTCCCAGAGAAGGGGGTGTGTGAAGAGGTGAACATCAGCCTGGCTTCTCCCTTGTTGCCCCAGACTTGGAGTCGAGAAAGGAGCTTGGGGAAGCAGCTTGGGAGGGGTGTGCCTCACAGGCAGAGGTAAGGGGGCAAGGGGATGGGAGGAAGGAGGGCAGGTCACTGCTGGTGCTTTATCCAGGATTTGCCACAGAAACCGGGCTCAGTTCTGCTGTGCCGGCTGGAAAACCATCCACTGAGGTCGGGGCTGGAGCCTCAGCCACTTGTTCCGGTCCCTGGGAGTTGAAGGTCACCTCTGGAGGCACAGACACCCAGCCTTTGGGCTGGCAGCCCCCGGGTCTTTGGAAGAGGCCCAGGGGCTCTGCAGGAAGATGAGAAGTGAGCCCCCAATGTGCTTTGACCAAGAGCGAGAGGTGAGTCAGCAGACTCGTGGCCTACAGGGTGAGATCTGCGTCAGGAGGGCATGCAGATACTGCTGCCGGCGCCGTCGGCCACACCGCCTGCTTGCATCGCACCTCCCCGTGCCCACCTGCTGCCTAGAGTCTCTTGGGAGCCTCAGAGAAGTAAGGTCCGCATTGGAGGACCAGGAGCTAGCCAGTCCTCTAGCACAAGGACCACATAGGGACAGGCTGTGGTTTCATGGGGTCCTTTCCTGTCCCCTGGCACCTTCCACCTTCCAAAATGACCTGAGTCCGGCCAAGCTCTGGGCTGAACAGACCCCTATGGGGTCCTGGGGAACGAGGCCATCTCCCCCTGCAGTACTAACTCCCAGGCCTGGTGTTCCACAGGATTCCACTGGTTCCCGTTGCTGGGTCATGTGACCTGAGTGGCCAAGTGGCTCCCACCCTGGGGGTATGGAGACCCATGTTGGAGTGTGTGACCCACTGGCTCCATAGCACTCTTGGCCTCGGCTTAACCCTCATGGTTAGTCTGCATGTTCCCTCAGCTCAGGTTCTGCCCCAGTTCATCCCCAGGTGCTCTGAACTACCTGCTACCTTGTGCAGTGTCTTCCCCGAACACTGAGTCCCCCCGACCCTGGAGGCACTTCCACAGGCTGGCAGCTACCCCTTGGGTACCCTGTGGAGGGTCTTCCAGCACACATGGGGGCTAGGTCACTTCTGGCCCCACCATGCATGGACCAGGATGCCACCTGAGTCCTCTAATATCTCTTTTAGGTCTGGGAGGAGATGAGGAGGTGAGGGGCAGGGGCCACATCCAGGGACAAAAGATGCTTGGTGTGGGAGCAAGGTGGTAAGATCCCTGAGGGGTGTGTGGACCACCCATGACTAGTATCCTGCAGAGTAGCTGAGGCTTGTGCCCCTGACCCCGACCCCTGGCCCTCCCACGTTCTCCTGAGTTTGGCCTCCAAGCCCTTTCTCACAGCTCAACATTCCACAGGCTTCCGATGAGCAGGGGGGTTGCGCGCAAGTGGGAAGGAGGTGGGCGGGAAGCCAGGTCCTTCTCCCTGGGCAGCCTCACCTCCCCTCATGCAGCAGCCCCTGAGACACAGGGACACACAGGCCCAGGCCTGCCCGCGAACACGCTTGCAGTCTCTGCAGCCACACTCTTGCTTCACATGAAGAGTCAACGTGAGCCAGGTAGATTCTCCAGCCTGGGGAAGGAGCGTCCTCTGCTTCCATGCAAAGTCCTGAGCTGCCGACACATGCCCCAGGCCTGGTGCCACGTGGCTCTGTGAGGCGTCCTGGGGGAGCCCAACAGTGCCCAGGTGGAGAGGAAGCCAGCCCCCTGTTGCTAGCTCCACAGCCCAGGCTCTGTTTCTTAACTAGAAAGCTTAGTGTAATTTGCGAAAATAGAAATAACCAGATCAGCCTTCCAAGGGTGGCAGGTAGGGTGTCTAGTCCATGGCAGAGAACCCACCACCATGGCTTTCTCTCCGTTCCTTCACCGATGCGTTCAGCTGGGCACATCCTCTGTTGCCAAAAGACAGGCCCAGCCCTGTGAGTGATAAACCCATGAACCCCTCATGGGTCGGCATTCCCGTGTCCTGGTGGGGAGCACGTATACCTTACAGGCACTGTCACCTGGTTCTTGGGACCTGGGGCTAGTCTTGCTGCAGCTGGGAGAACTGAACCTGCACAGTGGCACACAGACCCCACTGCAGGCAGCCTTGATAACTCTGGGGCCTGAAAACCCAAACAACCTTCGAGGTCCGCTTGAGAAATTAAGGTCCCTAAGTGTTTTATCCTCAGAAGATCACTTTGGTGAACTTGGCAAATAAACAAAAGTGGTGAACAAAAACAGAAGTTAGTGTTTGGGTTCCGATCTCGTGTCAGCTCCTTCTTCAGTGGATTCTCTCACAGGGTGAGAAGGGCAGTGGTCATAGGCTCTGGTTCCCTGGGCTGACCAGCTCCAGGGTTCACAGAGCATTCTCTCTCCCTCTTCCTCCACAATTAGTTTGGGGTCCTCCCAACGCACAGGTTTCCAGCCCCAGTGCTGTGCCCCTCTGCACACAGACCAGGCTGTTCTCTGGCCTGGCCCTCCCATCCTCAGAGCCTGGCATCACAAAGATGGTTGATACATTTTATAGTAGAAAGTACTTCCTCTGAAATGAGTGCTGGACATCCAGACTGTTACAACTCTTTATTTGTGGTTTTCCTAAGCATCTTAAAGTTGGAGCAGAAACATGTCAGAAGGACAGTGAGGACAAAATCGACGCACATTCTCATCCTCGTTACATAAGACATGTCTTCTGAACACTTCTAGGGTTGAGGTTGATTCATAGTGTGTCATAAACAAATTAGAAACAAGCAGGCGGTTTTCCAAGTGAGAATTTGCTTATCTGGTTTATAGACATGTGATCCTCTTTGGGCTTTCGATTTTTTAATGCACAAACACACACCAAGTATCTTCAAAAATCATAAGGTTTCGCTCATCCAGAGGGTGATATCACAGGCCTAAGGTCAACGGGTGATAATTGGATATTGAAAACAAAACAGGTGTGGGGGAAAAAAAATTACTTCCTTCACACTCAGTTAATGTATTTTTATAGAAAAAGTATAGCTGTTTTAAGATCATACTTCACAGACTTTTTAAAATGTTGGCTTATGATTTGGTTCCATTGTTTCTGCTTAAATACTCCAGAAATATCTAGCTGAGTCACTGAAAAGACATTTTAATTATATACTAAAATACAAATAAGCACACTGATTATGCAGACACCAGCCTATCTAGATGCACGTAGCTGGACCTCGCCCAATTTGGAAAGGTCATCTACCACGACTCAAAACTTCTTTGAAAGGACGGCATTAATGATTCACATGCTGTTATTTCCAATTTGTGATAAGAAGAACTAGGATGGTAGCAATGTATCAGGTCATTTCTGGATGTGGGATCAGCCTTCCCATTCCAAAAACTTTAAAAAGTGTTATTTTTCCTTGTGATAAAATAAACACATGTACTTTTAAATATTAACTTACACAAATTATTTATAAATTAATATAAAATCACAAAAGAAATGAAGTAGACATACTTTCTCAAATAGAACCACTATTCCTATATTTTGGCATAATAGCATATATCATTTATTTTTGTCCTATGCTACCTATGATTTAGTTCTTTCAAATTTTAAAAGGATTTTCTCTGTGTTAATGAGGATGTACATACATAATTGTAGGACAGTTCTATAAGGATTGTTTTAAAAAACAGCTGGATCCTGGGGCACCTGGGTGGCTCGGTCATCAAGCATCCGGCTTCAGTTCAGGTCGTGATCTCAGGGTCAAGGATCAAGCCCCATGTTGGGCTCCCTGCTCAGCAGGAAGTCTGCTTGGGATTCTCTCTCCCTCTGCCTTGCCCCCATAGCTTGCTCTCACTCACTCTCTCTGCAATAAATAAATAAATGTTAAGAAAAAAAAACAAAAACAAAGAAACAGGATCCTGGCCAATCCCTTCCCATACTCTCCCGCTCCCTAGAGGCAGCTGCTCTGACTCTCTCAGCTGACTATCCTTGCTGCATGCACATCCCTGAACTACACCGTCCAGCTGGTCACCTTGGCTATCCAATGTAGGTCTCTGCTTTCATCAGATCCTCTGCCTACAAACTGGCCCTTTCTCTTCTTCTGCCTGGAGCTACCACCTAGTTTCAAATGGATACAGTTTCAGAACTTACATCAGTTAGTGAATTATTACATGCCAAATCACTCACAACTGAGATCTACAATGGTACATTGAGATGGATAAAAACATCTCCTTTCAGCCAAATCTTTTTTTTTTTCATCCAAAAGAACTCATTTAAAAGAGCAGAAATTCGAACTTTTTAAAATGAAGAATCTATAAAGTTAGCTTATGGTGATTATTATTTTTTTGGTGTTCAGTTCTGGGAGTCCTAACATGTATGCAGATTCAGGTCACCCCTAGCAAAATCGGGCCCTAGATGAGTCCTTAGCCCAGATAAACCTCCAGGGTTTTCCCTTTGTGGTCAGAACCCCATTGACTTGTCCTCTATCTCTGCCTTTTCCAGAATATCATAAAGGAGGAATCATGTAGTACGTCACCCCAGCATCTCTCATTCTGCATGTTGTTTCTGGGGTCTGTCCCTTCACCAATACTTCATCCCCCTGGGTTGTGCCGCATTGTGTATCTATTCACCCACTTACATAAACTGGGATGTTTTCAATATTTGGCACCTATTTTGGTGACTAGGTTTGGAGATGAGAATACAGGTGTTGTGAACCTTTCTAGCAGGTTTTTGTGAGGATACTTTACTAGGGCAAACGTCCATAGGAAGCACCCCAAGTCGTTGTGTGGCAGGTATGTGTTTATTCCATAAGAAACCATCCGCCTTCTGCATTCCTGCCAGCACATCTGAGATGCGTAGACTCTCCGCACCCCTGCCCAGACCCCAGCTCTCACTCTGCAAGATCCTGATGGGCACAAGGTTCAGCCAGGTAGCACCTGTCTGCCAACAGCACAGCTCACACATCAGCTACCAGGTGCGCCAGTTGTGGGTGATCCCAGCAGGTGCAAACGTTTTTCCTGGCTCATCAGTCCACCAATCATGACAAAAATGACAGGTGCGTGTGGTGATCAGAGATCAACCAGGACACCTTCGCAGCCTGTGCTGGTTGGTCAGTGCACCTCTGCCTCCAGTTGGCCCACAGACATGGCCAAGCATGGAGAGCTGAAAGAGAAGATTGGCCAAAAAAAGATAAGTGTGCAACAAAGTAATAAAGCAATAATGTTGGAAGTGAAATTTTAATGAAAAGTGAGTGATGGTGAGGTAAATAACAGCTGATCTAGGAAATACTAACACACAGCTAGAATCCAGGATGCCAGGCTGCTCATCATGACCACACAAGATGGGGCCCACAGCAGTGACGTCAGTGTAGACCTCGCACCAGCAGGGTATCCAAGCTACTGCACCACATGGACGATGGTGCTAGAAGTGGATCCTAACTCGGGGAAGAGCGTGACAGCTCACCTGGCCTAGCAGAGATGCCCATGCTCTGAGTCTGTCAGCATCACTCTCGAGAAGTCTCTTGACTAGAGAAGCCAAGCATTTTAACTCTGTGGTCACTAGTGTTTTAAATTGCAGTAGCCAATAAATCTTAGTTTTGCTATTATTTTCATTTTCCTGAACTTTTAATACCAACAGTGAGAGAGCTTCTAATGTTGTGACAGACGTGTGTAAAGGTCACTGAGCAACTTTAATTCCCATTGATTATGGAGGCGGCGTGTCCCTAGCCTCACGGTCCTCGGCTGTTCTGAAAGGCAAGAAACAACTGTGCTTGGAGGTTGTCAGGTTTCTAAAAATATTTCCTATTCCGCTGAGTGTGTAGTAGTATCTCAGCACAATTTTAACTTGTATTTCCTTAATGGCTGAAATGGTAAGCATTTTTCATGTGGTTATTTGCCATCTGAGTGCTTTCCTTGCTGAAGTGTCTGTGCAAACCTGTAGCCCAGTTTTCAAATGCCTTCTTTTCCCCTTAAGTTTGGAGAGCCTTTATATAGTCTGGATATTCTGGGTATAAGATCTTTGTCAGATCCGTGGTCATCAGGAATGGTGAAGATGTGAGAATTTCTCCTGCTAACGAGCTGACAGGTTCACCTGCCACAGTCTTCTGGAGGCTGGGAGACTGGGAGCTCGGAAACAAAGGACGGCAGCTCACAATTCAGTCCGTGGCATGATCCTTGTGTTCACACCCATTTCCTGGTCCCCAGGTCACACACGGGTGGATGGGGGGGCCCAGGTGGGTGCCATGCACACCGTGGTCCAGAATGTGTTATAATAAACAGCACAGACATCTGTCTTGCTGCTCCAGAGAGGGGCACTGGGTTGTTATCGTCTGGTACAGTGAAAATGCAGGGAACATGAAGTAACAGATAAGTCCCCCCACTTTCTTTTTGGTTTTTCCACAGAGCTCAAAATGTTATTAACATTGTGAATTCCCAATCTTACACTGAGAAAATATTAATTAGACACTGATCATTCGTTCGGTACTATTCTAGTAGCTGTAGGGAAGAGAACACTGAAAAAAAAAATTAGGTCCTTACATTTTGGTGGTGATAATATGACACTTTTTTATACAAACTGTGTTATAGTAAATGCCTGACTATTTTCCAGGAGAGAGTTGGGACCTGGCCGTATTCCCTCAGTCCGTTTCCAGGGAGTAGTGACCACTTGGGCTCAAGTGTCAGTCTGGCGGATTGGCAAGCCGTGGGGCTCCCCTTTAATTAGCAGAAATTCCTTCTTTTACTTGAGAAAAGAGCCTTGACATTTCTGTTTTCTAATCGTCATGAAACATCTGGTTGTAAGATTTCCTGCTTGGAGACGTTATTATGAACATCACACAATTCATTTATCCCAGAGCAAGGAAGATGGCAACAGAGCCCATCCTACCGTGTCCTCAAACTTAATAATAATATTTTGCTGTGATGGCGAGGGCTCGCTATGACGTCATTTAGCCACACATTGTAAACACATTATTTCCTGAACTCTTATTATAAACTTAAGAAGGTAATTTTTCATAGTAACAGTGTTATCAGAATAAAGTGAAGCCTAAGTGGTTAAATACCAGTTTGAAAGTCCTAAAATAAGAGGCAAACGGGGATTTTATTTATTTATTTTTTAAGATTTTATTTATTTATTCATGAGAGACACAGAGACAGAGAGAGAGAGAGAGAGAGAGAGAGGAAGAGACACAGGCAGAGGGAGAAGCAGGCTCCATGCAGGGAGCCCCATGTGGGACTCGATCCCGGGACCCCAGGATCACGCCCTGGGCTGAAGGTGGCGCTAAACTGCTGAGCCACCCGGGCTGCCCATCAAACAGGGATTTTAATGCTAACTCTCTGGATCCACATTCTACATCATTAGCCATTCCACCATACTGTGGAAACTCATGATTTTCCTTGTATTTTCAGAAATTGTTTTTGTTCTATTACTAAAAATAATTTATACGCTTTAACTAAAACCTAGCAGTCCCTTGCATATCAACAAATGATCACGCCGCAGAAATGGCTAGAGTGAACAAAAGGAAGCTAAAAATGTCAGGATCTGCAAGGAAACAGCCATCCTGAAACTGGGGGAAGACCCTGCTGTTGAGCCATCTGTTTCTGGCCAGAATTGCTAAGGCTTAATCACCTTGTAGCATCTCCAGTCCCCTTTCCCCTTCCTCAGTAGAGAGAAGACTGTCCTGAGCACCCCCTTCTAGGACCACACCATGCCTTGGAAATTCTGCCAGCGAAAGTGAGATAGGGAAGGTGGGCAGCAGAACCAGGGAGGGAGGCGCAAGAGGCAAAAGGGGGCCCGGCAATTCTGTTTAATCAGGAGCAGATCAAGCCACCTTTTCCTCTTCTGCTATTGAGCACTTCCTTCTGGAAGAGCAAGCCAATGAATTCTCCAAGATATGAGCACTAAGGGATGAATGTTGACAGAGGACGGGGCTCCTGGGTGGCACGGTTGAGTGTCTGCCTTCAGCTCAGGGCATGATCCCGGGGTCCTGGGATCGAGTCCCACATCGGGCTTCCTGCATGGCTTCTCTCCCTCCACCTGTGTCTCTACCTCTCTCTGTGTGTGTCTTTTGTGAATAAATAAATAAAATCTTAAAAAAAAAAAATTGACAGAAGAGAAAAGAGTATCATTAACAGGAAATCGTCAGAAATTTTTTCAAATATATATATAGAGAGAGAGATATAGGAAAGATACAAAACAATTGGGAGTCACATGTACATCTACTCACATGTGTAGAGATAGATAAATGTACACATGTGCATATTTATATATATGAGTGTAGTATGAGTCTTGGAATCTAGTAGATGGTTTTAAAACAAATGCACGTGCAATAAATTTGGTGATATGTAAAAACAGATAAAAGCATACTAAAGAAAAGCTATTTATAATGCATATAAAAAATACATATTATGTAATTGTGTTTATATATTATATATTATATATTATATGTACAGTATTGTGTAGGGGAAAGAACACAATAAAATCACCCAAACCAACTTTTATTTGGGAAAACCATAATGCAACTTTGAGGTATGTAAAATAAACCTAAAATAAATAAAATAGCTTATTTTTGGCTGGAAAGGCTCAATATCAAAAGGACCTCAGTTATCAATTATCCTTTTATAAACTGACATATTTAATATAATCAATGAAGATTCCAACCCATCCACGATGGTTAATTTAGGAATTCTATAAAACTACTTCTAAAATTCATCCAAAGGAAGAAACATGTCCATATAACTAGGAAAGTAATTATTATTTCCCATAAGAAACACCTGCCATGGGATCCCTGGGTGGCGCAGCAGTTTGGCGCCTGCCTTTGGCCCAGGGCGCGATCCTGGAGACCCGGGATCGAATCCCACGTCGGGCTCCCGGTGCATGGAGCCTGCTTCTCCCTCTGCCTGTGTCTCTGCCTCTCTCTCTCTCTGTGACTATCATAAATAAATAAAAATTAAAAAAAAAAAGAAACACCTGCCATGTGCCTGGCATTGTGCTTCCATTTTATTTTTCTTATATATCATTCCATCCTTGCAGAAAGCAGGCCTGTGGGGTCGCTATGGTTGTCAGGCCTGCTTTGGAGACCGAGTGTGTCCACTGCAAAGTTTTGATAATGAAAATAATGTGCCCACGTAGAAAGAACAAGTTGGCCAGACTCGGGCTTTAAGCCCGGGTAGAAATTTATTCATGAAATAGACACATCTCAAATCATCAGGAACAAAATACCTGTTAATAAAGGATGCTATAAAAATTAGAGTTGGAGCTTTCACACTAAAATAAATCTGGTGTCAGTAAAGATCTCAGTGTAAACAGCAACACGGGAAGCAGACCCACAAGAAGCTTAAGCCTTAATAGAAGCCTAAATAGAAGCCCACTCTCTAATCACAATGTGAAATGTAAACTGATAGGGAAGTTACAAAAAGAAGAGAGATGAGTTGCCAATAAAATATGAAAAGATGTTCTACATCACTAATCAAACAACGACAAATAAAAACGACCTTGAAATTTCATTTGTCCTTGGTCATTCTTGAAAAAAGACATAAAAAGATCTGGTAACCTTCCCTGTGGGGGTCAGCGCAGGAATGAACACTGATGGGCAGTTTCTGGATGATTGGAGAACACCTGGAAATGATCAAAATTTGAAATAAGCTTACCTTTAACAATCAAATTTGATTCTGATGTATTTAATGGAAGGAAAGAGATAAGTCAAAAAAAGATATAAGCACAATAATGTTCATTACAGCATTATTTATATTAGAGGAAATTGGAATCGACCTGAATGTCCATCAAAGGAAATCTGTTAAAATAAATTAGAGACATCTATACTATTCAGCTGTTAAAAAGAATGATGTAAATCCACATTTGCTGACTTGGAAAAATGTCCATGAGCAAACAAAGCAGGTTGCACAATAGCCCGCGATGCACAGTCCCATGTGCAGGGGCTTATGGGAGAGAAAACTGACAAAAACAGCCCTGTAAAACAGGGCTCTGGTTCTCCCAGGTATGGGGCTTGGGTCATGCCAGTTGCTCCTTTAACCAGTAGGTACCACCATCACTTACCTGAAACTGGAAATTTTGAGATTAAAAATGTATCATAGATCCTTATTTTGGTGGTATTTCTTGCTTTCTTCTATTAAAAAAAAACAATATTTTATTCCTGTTGAAAAAATATCAGAGCAATATAACACTGAATGTGATTCACCTGAAGCTGACATGGCAATTGAAAGATGCAATCCACTATCTTGACATGTTGATTATAATTTCAATACGAATCTCGATTATTTACATAGAATTAAATAGCATCTTTTCCTATCACCCATTGTTTTTCTGGTGGGGTATTAAACCTGCAGAGTGTAATGATATAATCTGAAACTATTAAATGTGTTTCCTGAGATGCAAACATTTTATGTCTGGAGTGAAAGGATCACCTGTGAATCGGATCTTTCCTGTGGCCCCGGGGCGAGACATCCAAGCCTGTGTAGGTTCCTGCTCGGCTATACTCTGTGTGTGTAGCCAGACAGTCGTGATGCATATTTATAGATTTGCTTGTGCAAACAGAGAAGCATACCAGCCTTCTCATGCAGCAAATCTTATTTCCGATACAAATTTGAAAGTCTGTGAGGCATGATAATATTAACTCTCGGATCCATGACCTCCCATAAAACAAAAGGAGGATGAGTGGTGGGTTAAAGAATTCGAATGATGCCTTTGGACCGGCGTGTTCCCATAATGACTGGGGAAGATTTATATGCTCTCTGTAGGTATAATTAGACACCCACAAACCCGCCTGACCCTGCTGGGGTGAAGAGCTCTTCTGCTTTTTGTTTCAGCGGGTGAATCAATACTCACACGTTTTACCACTGTGGAGTGAAATTGAGGAAATGAAAATCGGATAATTTTGTTCCCTGTGCAGTCTAGACAGAGGATGGTCGTGTTCGCCTTTGACAGGAAGATCTATTTCCAGTTTCTCAAAAGGCTACTGTCAATTTTGAAACTTCTCCTGTTATTGATTTTCAGTTTTGTTAAAAGGATGCTTTATTAGGAATATTAGTCCCAGGGACTATGGGAAGCCCTCCCTCACAAGTAGGTGAGCGTGGATTTTAATGTGGAGCCTGGTGGGGGGGTGGAGTTGCAGACCCCTTTGTGCAGTGACCGCACCGCCTTTGGAAGCCCCCCCTTTGGAAGCCCCCCCCATACCCACCCCCTTCCCATCAAGTGAGCGGTTCAGACTCACCCATGCGCACCCCGAGGAGCCAGGGATGACTCTGCAGGCCTGCCCCTCTCTCCCAAATATTGCAGAGTCATTTGCTGACATTTTGTAAATGTATGTTCCGCACAGCAGCTCACAGCCGGCCCTGGGGCTTCCAGGCTCGTCAATGTTCACATTCTCAAAACAGGTGCGTTTTACTGAATGTTTACCAAATACATTTTAAGGAAACATCACCGATGCTCCATTCGGCCTCGCTGGGTAATGAGCCAGTGTTCGCTTCCCCCGAGACGCCCTGTGGCCTGAGAGCCCACTGTGATTTCCTGAGAACCCCACCCCATACCTGCAACCCTTACTGAAAGGTTCCCTTTATTTACTTCTACCTCTTCCCCAAACCGTGAATTCCTTGAAAGAAAAGGTATTTTTATTTCTCCAGATTGCTTGGGCTTCTCTAAGCGCCTGGTGCACAGTAAGGCCTCAAGACCATCAATCAACAGGAAAGCTGTCTTTGCTGTCCATCCTACTGCCAGGCGCTCAGCGTAAAGAATGTATTTGGTTTGTTACTGAATTTCTTTCTTTTT
The DNA here is from genome assembly GCF_018345385.1 of Vulpes lagopus. NCBI lineage: Eukaryota > Metazoa > Chordata > Mammalia > Carnivora > Canidae > Vulpes > Vulpes lagopus. Next base: position 57,151,257 of record NC_054847.1, read on the forward strand.
TTTTTTTTTTTTTTTTTGTTACTGAATTTCATTGGTACATTTTGCTCCAGAGGAACAGAATTTTACAGGACCACATAGATTTTAAACAGCCAGTTGTTCTTCTGTCGTAGTCCATCCCGGCTGCTGTAATAGAAACACCACAGCCTGGGAGGCAGGAACGACTAATATTCATGTCTCACAGCTCTGGAGGCTGGAGTCCAAAATCAAGGTACCAGCGGAGTCAGTGTCCAGAGAAGACCAACTTTTGGCTACGTCCTCACGGGGCAGAGAGGAGGCGTGAGCCCTCTCATGGCCTTTAAAGGACACCAATCCCATTCATGGCGGCTCAGTCCCGAGACCTACTCACCCCCCTGAGGTTCCACCTCCTACCATCACCTCGGAGGCTAGGATTCTGAGGAGGCACAAGCAGTCAGTCTGTAGAGATGCCATCCTTGAGAAGAATTGTGGGTTTAGTACAATTTTGCATGTTAGCCTGCATGGGATAAAGACAGGATAATGACGTTCACATTGTTAATAATAGGAACCCCCGAAAGCATAAAGCAGGATGTTTCTTCTCTCCCCTTCTTTCACTGCCCTCTTTAAAAAGCGTTGCAGTTGATGAACAATCCCCCGGGGCCATGGAATCCCTTAGAAAGAGGTTTCATACAGAACGTTGTTGGCTAAGGCTGCTGGAGAAGAAAGATTTATGCAAACCATCATCTGTTTCACTTTGTTTTGTTTTGTTCCAGAAGAGACACGACTTTGGTTTCTGCACAAACAGTGAAGCAATGTGGACCGCAGAGCAAGCGCATTTACGACGATGCCTCCTGCCGATGGGATTTTATTCCCGCACAAATTAATGAGGGCTCAGGATGTGCGGTTAGTGACCACGTAGTTAGGAGAAGTTACATCACCGGGCGCTGCGCGGCTCCATCGTAGGGCGACAGAGATACCCACTCTAGGTGATGTGAAAAATGGAGCAGAAATGAGTGTATGGGCTGTATGGATCATTTCCACTTGGATCTATTTGAGATCATAAGCGTGCTACGATGCCTTGGCTGAAACGCGGTTACTGACAAGCTGTTGTGAATTTATGTTAATTGAAAACCCTAAACCTTGCTCCTTTAATCACATCTATTTATTTACCTAATGTGGTGACTAGTGAAGATGCCTCCTCTGAAGTCCTGAGGTGAACCAAAAATCTAACTAATCCTTGTTTTTGTTTTGTTTTCTAATTTTCCATGCTGCTGCCTGCAAGTACTTCCGACTCATGGTCAAATTATTTTATATACTTTAGCACTTGAAAGGTTAAGCACGCCCTTCCTCCCAGGCCCATCCCAGAGGCCGGCTGGTTTCTATCTGACACAGATTTTTTGTTCCTCACCTGTAAGCTATGAAGGCGTGGTAAATTACTTGAACGACATTTTTAATGTGTTTCCATTCCTCGTTTTACAAAATAAGGATATTCTTGCAATCTGTTTTTATTGTGTCTCTTTAAACATCAGAAGTTCTGGTGAGCCCCATGGTTAAGAAGTATATTTGCATGAGGGTCGCATTCCTGCAGCAAATTGCTCTCTAGCAATGCAAAGTGCGATTTTATTTTTGCTTTTGTCTTCCACGCGTTATTTCAGCATCAAAAAATCCCTCCAAAGGCCCAGGAGGGGATCGCTTGGTGTGTTGGGGGGGACAGTTTGCATGAAGCAAATGCAAAAACGGTAAGAAACTTCTCCCTTTGGAGACCAACCGTAGAAATTAAAAAATGAAATTCTCTAATTTGAGACCAGTTACTTTCCCTGTATGGGCTAAAGATCCAACAGAACAAAAGGAAATTTGCAGATTTTCTTTTTTTCGGACAGTCACACGACTGTCCTTTTTTATTTCCCCCAAAGTCACTGAAATAGCAGATCGCTAATTGTTGGGAAGACACCATGCTAGTGAGTCTGGGGTTTTTAATTTAATTCAATTCCCATGTTTGCCTTGAATGTTTCCCACGCCAGATGCTCGCGTGCCACCCACCTCGCAGTGGTGACCGGACCTGGCAAAGGAAAGTCCCACAGAACTGGAGGGGACTCCCACAGGGCTGCGTGGTCACCCAACTAGCCCACTAGCGAGTGTGATGACTGGGACCGGGACAAGGGTTTTCGTCTATCAGTCCTTTCATCAAAACTAAAGGACTTAAAACAAACAAACAAACAACAACAAAAAAAAACAAAACTAAAGGACTTGACCAAATACATACATTCTTCCTTCTTTAAGGGCTACTTTCCTAGAGTGGATCCTATTTTTGCAGCAGTGACATAAAATGCCACCCTTACTGATCTCGAATCAGATCCTCTTAATGTATACTGGACAGAATTCCTGAATTTAAGGAAATTCTTTCAAGTACCTTCTAATAACAGGGAGTGTCAATCACACGAGGCTCTTAAATTCAACAAAAATTTTTAAAAAGGATGTGTAAGGGTTCGCTTTGAAAAACAGGTTTATGGCGTTGGTGGCTTTTTCCAGTTACCATCCTAAGGGCGTTGGCCCGTGGTATCATGTTTAACCTGAATATGTTGAAGCAACACATGTATTTTCCACAATGCAACAAATTTTCTTTTCGGATATTTTAAAGAAATCATTGTGTTTAGTATAGTATGACTTATAATCCAAACTGTTGTTGAAGTCCCTCTGCACTCGTGTCCCTGTCCCCAGGTCCCCTCCTCTCTAGGGCCAGCCTGGCTTTGTGGGCACCACCTGCCATGACTTACTGCTCACAGTGTGTGCCCAGGGCCCCAGCCCATCAGCTCCTGCTCCAGCAGAGGCAAGGACCCAGGGTCTTCTTTAAGTAGATCTTGATACCACCCACTGCAATGGTTCACACTACTACATAAAAAGCCTTATAACATCTCCTATTACACGATAGTCCATAACAGCTCCTTACAGACCATAGAGTAAATAATATGCATCTTACAAGTCTGCAATTATGTAATTATGTGATAATCTGTAATTAAGGACTATTGAGTAAATATATAATTGGGGAGTTTTAAAAATCACTGTACTCTAAAAAAATGTGATTGCAGTACAAGAAGACAAAAAGAGACCGAATCTCAGAATATTTTGAGATTTTAGTGAGTTTCACTAAATCCAAATCCAAGCAGTTAACACTGGAAAGGTGTTTCCCATCCCCCTCACAGCCTTTACTGGTTTGCACCTGCCCCGGCCTCCTGGAGCTTCGGCTTGTCTGATGTGGCTGTGCACAGCCCAGCTGTAGAGCAGCACGCCAGGGCAGGAGAGCTGGGAGCATAATGGAGGAGTGCAGAGACCACGGGTGGAGGGGGGAGGGGATCATGGATGGGGAAGTGAGGAGACCACAGGTAGAGGAGCGTGACCACAGGGAGCATGGATAGAGGAGCACAGGGAGCACAGGTAGAAGAATGTGGGGAGCATGCCCAGGAGGATCACGGAGGAATGGATGGAAGAGGGTGGAGAGCACAGGTAGAGAAGCTCAGAGAGTACGGATGGAGGACCAAGGAGAACATGTCCGGGAGGAGCTCAGGGAGCACCCTGGGAGCTGCAGCTTCTCAGGCCTGCTGACCTGGAGCTGCCCTCCCACGTTCCCTACCCCAGGCATCTCCAGAGCTCCTGTACTGCTAGGCTTCCCCCACAAGGGCCTTGATAACGGTGCAAGCACACAGCCCGGTGTGTGATGGAGAGCACCCCACAGGTGCCCCTACCTGCCCTCTGCAGGGATGCCACAGCAGCGCTCAGGGGCTGGGAGCTGAGTGTGAAGGAGGGGAACCTGGTACACCACGGCGGCCTCGCCCCTGGGCTGTGAATGGGGAGTGGACGCGGGCCTCATATTTGAGGGGAGGCACCAGTCTCACGAGGCCAGCTCGCCTCTGTGGCTCGAATCGCTCAGGCCTCCCTCTGAGCTCCCCAAGGCCTCCTCTGTCCAGTGTGTGTGTGTATCTAAACAGAGGCTATTTCAAGGCAGGGGAAAACAGAAGATACAATTGACAAAAAAGAGGACGATAAGTCCTCTTTATCAGTTGATAAAACTGATTGCAATCAACGTGAAAAGAAGGTGCAGGAGGCCCATTGCAGTCACTCCCAGGCACACCCCCACCCCACACCTTGCAGCCGGTCCCCATTCCACACGGCTGCCTTTGAGGGTATGAGAGAAGTAGGGTACATGAGCCTTGGGGCCTGGCTTTTTCACGCAGTGTGAGAGACTCATGGTCATTTCTCGTGGGCCTCGTGTGTTCCTGTTCCCCATGGAGGGAATTGCATGGATGGAAGCGCTGCCGAGAGCTGTCTAGGTTGTTTCCAGTTGGGGCTCCCATGAGGAAAGCTGCTATGTACATTCCCGTGCAGACTTTTGGGTGGACAGCTTCCCATTATTCGTGGCCAACTGCCTTGACTACATGACCGGGTCATGTGGCTGTGGCATGCTCAGTTTTTGAGAAAATTGCCAAACTGCTTCCTGGTGTGCCTTCATGTTTTGACGTTCCTGCAGTGGTGAAGACCAAGGCCTGGCTGCCTCTCTGAATCGTTTAACACTTCCACACGTGTGAGGGTGTTTGCATTGTACTTACACCAAGTTGCATAAACATTTCAACTGGGTGAGCTCATGGGAAACTTCCATACTGTCATTTTAATCAAGAAGGACAGTTTCTGCATGTGAATAAAATATGTACTTAGATAACTTTGTTTGGGTAATATATTTCAAGAAACTTAGTTTGAATCTGAAAAGATATTGTCAGGTTATAAAAAGATAAATTCTCATATATGTTGGCAGGTCTTTTATCTCGAGAAAAATGAAATGGTTAAAATGGGAAATATAGATGATTTAAATTTAAAAATAGATAATTAAAAATTTTTAACTTAAAATATACTTAGGTACATTATTTTTGTCAGTCTTACAAAATAGGGCCAAGGGGATTTTTTACTTCTGAGTGTGAGACTTGAAACGTGAGGTCTACACGAGCTTATCTGCACAGATAACCCTGCGATGCACCATCTGTAATTCACAGGTTGAGCTCGCTGATCGTAGCGTTAAAATTTGGAGATGCTGGCGAGCCTATCACAGAGCAAGATTCTTCTACAATAAAATTTTCAAGTCTTGTACAATTATTGGCACCTACTGGACAATTTTTTAACCAATTAAAAATGTGTATTAAGTGTTTATGGAACATTTAAATATTTTTTCATAGAAATGATAACCTTTGTTCACTCCTATTTTTCAGGTTTACTTTTATTACCTTATTTAAAACATCACCTGCAGGATAATGTGAGTGGCATTGTCAAAATTGAGGGTAAACATACAGAACTGCCGCAGGGCAGATCTGAACCAGTGGTAAGGGGAGTGTGGTATGAACCAGGTACAGGTTGATGCGCCCACTCGGCTGGCTTTGGTGTCCATAGGTGAATTGTAGAGAGGAACCAGAGGGTGTCCATTTATCCTGGGAGTCAGTTAAGTGGACGTGAGTGAAAGAGCATATATGCCACATCGTTTGAAAACAACAAAATAAAAGGGTTGTATGATACTCAAAAAAGTACATGAAACATTTAGTCATGCCTAATTATAATAAAGTTAATTTTATTGACTGTTCTCGTTTTCGACTTAACGCTGGTCCCTACCAGCTGTGATTTGCCGGTAATTCTCTATGTACAATGACCATGGTGTATGGATGTTTTATGTGCAATTATGTTGACATATTTAATTCTATTTCTTTAGTATCTCGTTTAGAAAATAGTCTCCTAAATATTTACATGCTTTCAGACAATAGAGGAGAAATCAAATTCATTTTTTAAATATACAATTTAAATTTATTTTTATTTTTTAAATTTATTTTTAAATGATAAAATACAACATCTTGAAAAGGAGCAGTGGTGTTTCCTCTGGTTTAGTAAACAAAGAGTGCTCTAGCACGGCACCTAATCTCTCCTCTGCAGGTGGCCACGAAAGCCCCTGACTGTCCCCTACTCTGCACGTGGGCCTTCTCCATAGAGAGTGCCCAGGGTTCAAATGTTAAATAACCACATTACTACTCAGCTCCCACTCAGTAGGGGTGCTCACATCACAACGGGTGTCCCCATTCAAGGAGCTTAGATCCAATTTCTTTTTTATTCCAATAAATCCATTCTGGGTATTATTTTGAGGCTCAGTTGGCTTCATGCTGTGTTTTCTTTCATCTTTTTTTGATCCCAACTGCTGAGTCATCTTTCATGTTGAATTTCTAGGATACCATGATCTCTTAGCCAGACTTGTTCTAGTTCTCTCTCAGGATCACTTAAAAGATGACCTCACGCTTCACAGCCTTGTTTTCAAAGCACCCAAGTATTTAAATGAAGATACACTATGAAAAATAATTTCAACAAAGAGAGAACAGGTATCTTGGTAACTAGAGGCCCATCTGGGTATATTTTTGTTTCTCTATGTTTTTCTCGTTCCTCAGAAGATTTTAGGCAGCATACAAAAATGTGAAAATTCCAAGAATGTGAAAGTGACCGAGAAATTGAGGAGAAAGGGAAATAAATGTGGGACAGTGAAAAGAGCTGCAGGGAAGATTGGTGCCCAGACCAAATGCTTTCAGATCTGGGACACTGTTCATGGGGAAATCATACATTTTACATTAATGCCCAGCATCCAAAGTAAGGAACAGAATAGAACAGATGAAAGATTCCCAATATCTAAACAATAAAGACACGTTGGTTGTGCAGGGAAAGGGCAAACCCCATGAGGAGAGACAGCCAGCCCCATACCATGTGCACGCATTCACCCCCACGCTCTTTAGTGAGTAGCATCGTGTATTTCTTACCGCTGATTTTTTTAAAGGTTTTATTTATGAGAGAGAGAGAGGGAGGGAGAGAGAAAGAGAGAGAGAGAGAGGCAGGGACACAGGCAGAGGGAGAAGCAGGCTCCGTGCAAGGAGCCTGATGTGGGACTCAATCCCGGGGCTCCAGGATCACACCCTGGGCTGGAGGCGGCGCTAAATCGCTGAGCCATCCAGGCTGCCCACTTACCGCTGATTTTTAAAACATCTCCAAATGCAGGAAACCACTTAAACAACAATGACAAAACAAGAGAAATCGAGTAAAGGAAAGGTATTTTATAAGATGCCAAATTAATGAAATCCAGGTATGTGACTCTCTATCATTCTGGATTATTTTAAGGGGAAATTTGAGTACATTCTTCAGGAAATCCACCACAATAAAATTTTTTTCACCATTGATAAACAGGATTCTATTCCATAACAGAACGAAGGGTATACAATTTCCTCAGAAAATAAGCAGAGTCCTCTCCAAAAACACAAGCAAATGAGAAATGAGAGACCCAAATTCTATGTTTAGGTGAAAACTGCAATAAATTTAGTTCAGGAAATTGTTATGAAGATGTTTGTAATATATTTCCTTGACTCCAATATGTACATTTTCTCAGATTTTGAATAGTCTGTAGGCAGGAGGAAACTTACCCAGTGTCAGAAGAAACTCGTCTGCTTCTGGGCAAAGAAGTCAGTATGAAATAGTTTATAGTTTTCATTGCTCTTTTTAGCCTGGGGTGGACACTCTCTGTTCATCTGATTTTCACCCCATTTGTGTTATTTGCATTGGTAACACTACATGCGATTGAATTCTAAATCAGGTTTGAATCCCTAATTGTTGCTTAAAATGACTTCAAGAGTATTTCACCACAATGCAGTCCTTCAATAAAAAGATACTGTGTATGAAGCAAATTGCTCTTGTTGCTGTGCAGTGGTGAGAGGATTCTCTCAGGCACCACATATTTGGCTTCATCTCCAGAAAGTATTATTGAACTACAGAATACAGTCATCACTAGATTATTTGACTCCATAAAAGTAGGAACTGTGTCTGCTTTTGCTCATCATTATAGTCTCGGTCTTAAAAACATGTCAGACTCATGGGGGATGCCCACGTATATTGTTGCTTTGCTAGATGTTTATTGTTTGTTTGTTTTAATTTCCCACAATAACTGCATCAAACTCATGCTTTATTTGTACCAGACTCACTATATCAGTTTTGATCCTCTCCTCCATCCTCTAATTTTGTCAAAAATCTGAGATGGGAGCTTCAGGTAAAAGGATGCTTTATATACACAGGCCCACTAAGCACAGAGAAGATTGATGATCTACCAGTACCATTAATTCCTATTGCCCCATGACTTGGAAGACCCATTCTCCATAGTTTGACAAAGAATGCTTATCTGCAATGATGGCATCTCAGCCAATCCAGAACCTGACACAGACAGAGTTTCTCCCTCTCTTAGTGCTAATATTATTCTAAACTGGTGTCCCAAACTTGGGTTCCCAACCCCGTGTTTAGCTCTATCAATTCCTCCAAACACCCAGCCTTCAGAGAACCAACTGGCTTCAGGAGTATTAAATATAAGAAATTAAATGTTTTAAAAATCAGTGATTTCAAATTTCAACTAGACAGAGAGTGAGCAAAAATCAAACAAAATAGTCCAAAGAAGGAAAACCAGAAAGGTGAAAGCAGAAATTAACCTAATGGAAAGCAGACATAGACAACAGACATTTCCAAAGAGCAGAGTTGTTTCTTAGAAAATACCATTAAAATGATAAATACAGAGCAAGACTATTTAAGAAAAACAAAAAAGACAAATACCAGAAATGGCAAAGGGGTGATCTTACAGATCAATAATTAAAACAGTGAAGGGATATTTTAGCAAATTTTATATTGAGAAATTAAACAATTTAAATAAAATAGACATTTAAACAAATCCAATTTAACAAAACTGATGGAACAAAAAAATCTACTTTTGAAAATAGATGTGGTGCCTGGCTGACTCAGTTAGTAGAGCATGTGACTCTTGATCCTGAGGTCATGAGTTCCAGCCCCATGTTGGGTGTAGAGCTTCCTTTAAACAAAACAAAAAGGAAAATAGATGAAGGAGTTGAGTATCCAGTTTGCAAAAGACACTATCCCAACTGATAATAGGTGCATTGTAACTCATCAAGGAAATTAAATCCATGGTGACATATCACTGTGCTACCACCAGAAACTGTGGCTTATGCCTACGTTGAAATAAAGCACAACGATATAAAAGAGCTGCAGCAATAGACAGAATGTTTAATAAAAGAAGCCAGAAATAAAAGAATTCACACAAATAATTCTATTTATATGGTATTGGAGAACCAACAAAACAAAACTGTAAACGGGAGCCACAACACAGGTAACATTTGTGAGTATGCGTTAGTGTGAGAATATGCTGGAGTCAATCTCGGTGGTATGGGGCTGAAATAGTCCATGGACTTCTCGTGTTCCCATGCATCTTCCCTGCAAAGGAATGACCACTTCTGTTCTAAACTATCTTTTCAAGGTTGTTGGTAGGTGAGCAGAGCTAGTGTCTCCCCCTGGAGCAAAAGGAAGTCCTGCTGCCTGTCCATTATAAAGGTGCAGACCTACTAAGATCAAGATTCCTCTCAGTACAACCCACAGGATGTGTGAGTATCATCTGCCCCTTCACATCGCCCAGTAGGAATCGGGTCTCTTGCTGACACTCTGATCAACGTTCTTACTGTGATAATAAACTGTCCTTCATCTCTGACCTGGGAGTCTCATGTCTTCTGTCCGCATCTATGAAATAGTTAGCTTGTATGTAACATGAAATTTCAAACTCTTCACAGTCCTTGCCTAAATAATTCTGTGGCACCCTACATCTATCATCTTGGGGTCTGGAAATTGGTGGGCATGATTTCTTCTAGAGAACAGAGTTAAATTATATTGTATGAATATGTATATCAATTACATATTAAAAATTATTATTTTGATATGTATGTTGATTTATTCAACTTCAATGTTTTTACAAAATTCTGGGTCTGTGCAATCTTTGCTTTTTAAAGGACATGAATATATGATGACAAACATAACATTACTATACTAGTGGGGGAAAATGTGTAACCTTGAATATAAACAGCCAAGTAAGCAATCGTATTATTTTCTCTTATCATCCACAATGTTATTCAGGGAATTAAAATCACACTAACATTTTCCTTTATTAAACTAATAATTTGGGAAGCTAAGCAAAAGAAAAAATTGCTCTGGAATTATAATGGAAATGATAGTACCTTTCTTTTTCAAACAGATTAAGGCAGTTTGCAATGAAAAAAAAATGTGATTGTTCGCCAGGGAATATAGCATTAGAATTCCAATTTCATAATTTGAAGGCTTAGTTTAAACAGACAAATGATTTTAAGGCTTTGGCTCCGTTCAGTTTATTGTCAAAACTACAAAGTCATCGCTAATATTCTTAGGAGGTTCACAGGAGCACAGCTCTGATTTGTCTTTCACATCATTAGCCACAAATTATCTCTCACCATGAAAAATATGAATCAAATTCTACATTTTCCTTTTGATTTGGAAACGTATTCTCATGAATCGCTTTGAATAAATTACAAAGGGCTCACAAGACATGTGATGAGTATTTACATAATATCCTTAGCGATGCATGATTTTCTTTTTAAATGTCATGAATACCAAGATTTTTCTAAGCAATATCAAAAGTGTCTGTAACTTCCTGCTCAACATAAAAACGATTCACTTCTATATTTCTGATGAAGAGTTAACTATTTGAAAATTCCAAAATATAAGACAAGAGATCAAAGAAACAGTTTTATACCTTTTTCTTCAATTACATATTATACTCATATTAATTATAACAGCTACTGTATTTGGTGCATTTTACATTTTAAAAGTCATGTCATATCATCTGTTTTTAAATTCACAAACTCCTTTGAAAGCTGGCCTGGAGTAACTTGCACTGTAAGCCTCGTAACCTGCTCCAAGCCTCCTCCCCGCACACTTATGCCACCCAAAGCGCTTCCTTCTGAACTGGTCACTGCTCCTGCAGCTGCCGAAGGAGCCGAAGGAGCATCAGGCAGCTGCGCGCAAGCATGAAAGGGCCCCTTTGGGATTCCCAGCTGTACTCAATGTCCTTGGGACCTTCAGCATTTCTTGGAGGACGTTCCCCTTCTACGTGAGTGGATTTTGTCAAAGGGCAAGTTTTTGCCCTTTGTCTGCTTCCAATTATTAAACAGACATGTGCTTTCCCATCCTGCAGGCTGAGAAGGAGGGCCTGTGAGTTGACCCAGACAGGCTGGCCACTCAAGTCCTGAGAAAAGGACTCCCGGGGAGAGGGGGGGCAGGAGAATTGGGGCAGCACAGGGACAGGACAGTCTTGTTCCTAGACATGTTCTGTGTTTCTTGCTTTCTGACCAGGCCTCCAGATCCTTCCAAGTTGGCCTCCCAACCTACTGAATACTCTGCATGGTCTAATAACGCCCCAAATTTCCTTTTTTTCTTTTTAAAGATTTTATTGAGAGGGAGTTTATTTATTTGAGAGTTTATTTATTTGAGAGAGAGTATGAGAGTGGATACAGAGAGAGCCAGAGGGAGAGGGAGAGGGACAAGCATACTGGGCACTGAGTGCAGAGCCCAACACAGGGCTTGATCCCCCAACTGTGAGATCACGACCTGAGTCGGACACTTAACCCACTGAGCCACCCACATGCCTCTCTCCAAATTCCCTTTTGCTTCATTTGACAAGAAATGATTCTGTTATTTCCACCCAGGACCCTATCCAGCAAAGGAGTCTTTCAGGATGCTGGACACATGGGATTTCCACTCAGTGCCTTGGCTGCCTCTTGTGACCTCTCATCTCAAACCTCAGCATTAGCCCTGTTCACACACAGAACATGCTATATGTCCCTTAGGGATTAAAAAGAGAAGTACCACAAGTTCTTGTTTTGTGCAAAAATCTACCACGGGGCAGAGACATTTGTGTCAATGTTTGTCTTAAGCTGTGCTCTGTCTTTATGCCATTAGCTCACATTCAGAAACATCACAGAAAGAAAATATGGTAACATGAAATTTGTCATTATTTCTGTTTATTTATACTTTTTAACTTCTCACTTTAATTCCAGGAAAGTTAACATATTAATTTCAGGTGTATACGATAGCCAGTGCTCACCACGACATGTGCCCCCACATCCCCATCACCTATTTCCCCCACTCCCCTCCCTCTGGTGACCAGCGGCATGTTCTCTGTAGTTAAGAGTCTGTTTCCTGATTTGTCTTTCTCTTCCTCTAACTCTTTCTCTTTCTCTCTCCCCCCCCGCCACTTTGTTCATCTGTTTTATTTCTTAAATTCCACATACGAGTGAAATGTTTTGTTTTTCTCTTTCACCTTCACTTTGCATAATATTCTCTAGCTTCATCCATGTCATTGCAAATGGTAAGATT